>NC_134496.1:40679679-40979679 GCF_040206685.1 Ascaphus truei
GCAAACCGTAGGTCCTTCATTATTATTTTTGAGTGCTGATACAGTTTGTTTTTTAGTACAGTTGTATGCATCTTGTGGTGTGGATGCAGGATCCTAGCTCCTCTCACTGAATTGTGTTAGACAGGGTGAGTGCTAGTTAATTCTGTACTGTAGTACACTGTTTTTCATACAGGGTTCCCAGAATCCCTTGGGTTCCCGAGCATCCCATAAGTGTTCCCTGCAATTTTCAGGCCATTTGGAGATTGTACCAAATACAGACGAATTTATGCATGTCATTTCAGATGCGCTATTGGAGAGGGCTGGGGTTCCGCAGAATGTCACAATATAATTCTAGGGTTCCTTAACCAAAAAAATGTTGGAAACAACTGTTCTAGTAGTTCTTGGCTTTAGTTGTATACAAAATAACTTTTGGTGGCGGTTGAGTACTGCAAACATTTAAATACCTGCTAACAATGATCAAATTGGTAACTATATTACCAACCAGGTTAGCTTATCCTCATCCATCATAGGCTCTTGTAGTATTGGGGAGAACTCTGAGTTGCTGTGTAGGATTCTGTTATCCTTTCAATGCCTGAAATAATGTTTCCGAACGTACTTGTCAATATTAACATAGGAAAACTGTAGAATTGCAATGCAACTCTCTATAGAAGTCAGGTGGATTTTTTTAAATTACCCCCCCCCCCCCCTCTTGCTTTCAAGGTCCAAAACTTCCCAGCGTCTGATTTCTCATGATGTCCATACGAATGCCTACAATTACAAGAGCACCTTCTCTATGGAGATTGTTCCAATATGCAAGGTAAGTCGGGCTTCTTGTTTCAGTGGAAGTCATTTCTCCACCTGCTTACATGGGCTTTTTTATTGCTTTCTGCATACATTTGTTTTACTATTTTAGGCGTTGCGCACTGCAGGAGTAAAGTTACCATCACAATCCTTCCCCCTTTTCTGATAGCTCTGATTATTAAAGATTCAATCAAAAGTGTGGGTGTGTGTGTTCAAAATATCACTTGTGAGCACAGTCGCATGTCTCGACAGGTCCGCAACGCTGTCTTTCCCCATTATCTCTTGGCATACAAAGTTTCTACTATCCTCAGGGATTCTGGGTAATGATAAGCAAATGAGCACACCGTGTCACTTGACTGTGTGTATCTATTGTTTTTTAAAACAATGTTTCCATATGAATGTCACGGGCCGCCTGATTGTGGGTTTATATATGGTGTTTCTTCTTGGTGCACAGGACAATCTTGTATGTCTCTCTCCGAAACTGGCACAGAGTCTTGGAAACCTGAACCAGATCTGTGTGTGTGTCCGGGTAACAAGTACCATCCACCTTATCGACCCCAGTACTCTGCAGAGTAAGTGTGTTTTTGTTTTGTTTGTTTTTCTCCCCCGCTAGGTTTGTTTACATTTTTTTTAACCCATTCATTGCCAGAGGTGCCAGCAACACTTGACAATAGCAATATATCTATCGTGTACACTTTCAAAAATTATAAATCTAGTAACGCGATGCCCCAAGACACAGGCGGTGTCCGGTCTCATACAAACGCACATGGACCTCACCTTAAATTAAAAATCATGTTTGAGAGCTCCCAGTTTGGGGATCAGAATGTCGGTTGTGTTCTCTTCTGCCGTTCTACCCCAAAAAGGAATTTGGATTGAACATATTGCCTATTATTTTGCTCGTGTGCTATGGATCAAATCCTAATGGCGCCACTAACAGTGTTGTTTACATGATGTTGATAAACATGGTCAGAGTATCCTATAGGTATGACTGACGGTGTGGGGTTATCGGTTGTTACAAGCTTGAATGGTTTGTCGCAGTGGGCGCTTTCATTTTATTTAAAAAAATGTTTGTAGGCTACAATGTCTAGACCAGGAGTGGCCAACTCCAGTCCTCAAGGGCCAACAACAGAACAGGTTTTCAGGATATCCCTGCTTCAGCACAGGTGTCTCAGTCTTTGACACTTGTTGTTGGCCCTTGAGGACTGGAGTTGGCGCCTCCTTGTTTAGACACAATGTGACAAATCTCTGAAAGTGGTAATTTTATGGACCAGTCTGCGGATGATTGTGAAGACTCCGTTCACTCTCCGAGGATCCAACATGGCAGCAAAGTGAATCGGGCCCCCACTCTCCCAAACCCGGTTCTACATATAAATTCCATGTGTGAATAAATGGGTCCCGAGGATTGGTGAAAGCTGCATAACCCCCCACAGAGTTTTTTATTCTTATATTGTCCTCTGAACATTAACAGTTTCAGTGTTAAAAATCAAATGGTGTCATTGACTTACTAGGCCCTGGGCAGAACTCTGTTTTACCGTCTCGGAAACGTAATAGTTCAATTCCTCGTGAACAAAGCAACAGATTTGAACAATAAAAACAGTGTTGGAAATGGCACGACCAGATCTTAATCAATTTACCGTTATCATTTTAAAATGAGGCTTATTCTTGGAAACCGCCTCAATTATATATAGCCTAATGCAGTGCTGGTTTAACGAAGTTATGTATACATAGTTGGCGAAGCAACCAACTTTAAGATCGAAAAAACACTGCCTTTTTAGCACCTTTTTTGTTTTAATAAAGCAAGTCTTTTCTTGATTTGAAAAGCTGACGCGCGCCGCTATTTTGACACTGTATTTAGTGTGTGGTTATTACCTTCGGCATACCGGCCTGTGCGCGGAGATTTGCCGTTCTTCTTTATTAACAGAAGTTATGCTGCGGCCAGTTAATGTTTTCCGCTTCCGAAGGAATCTGCCACCCATTGTAAACCGCCCATGTCCATGAAAACGCGCGTTGAAGTCTGTAACTTCTTTCCGCCTGTGTTATAATGGAAAGTTTTTTTTTTTATCGTGTCTCGTTTCTTTTCCCCCCTCGCAGTTGCTGAAGTTGATGGGAACACGTACTGGCGTCATCCCTTCCACAGCCTGTTCCACCCTAAGCAGCTGGAGGAGTTTATTGTGATGGACGCGGATGTCATCAAAGACCAAAAACAGGGGGCAGGAGCAGGCGTGAGATCAAACAAAGTACGCTCTGCTTCCCTTTGTTCCCCTTTCCATTGCGGTGATGCTAATTAGCCAGCAGCGGTCTTGGAGAGAAGTCCACTGCAGTTGTATTATTGGTCAAATCCTCGATGCCAGAGTGGCTTGTAGAGCAACGTGTGGCAGGTCCTCGGTTATTAAAGGGATTTAAACGGGTCAGTCCCTGTCCCTGTGGGGTAGATCAGCGTCCACATGACCACTACTGCCCCCTTGCTGTTGGAAACAAAAGTATGAAGGGGCTCAACTTTGGTTTACGATTAGGCTGACCGCTCCGGAGAGGTTAGCTCAATTAGCCAATAGAAAACGTGCATTATTGTCATGACGTACCTGGGGCGGCAATGGGACTCTGTAAAGCAGGGGTGCTCAACTCCAATCCTCAAGCACCCCCAACAGGTCAAGTTTTCAGTATATCTTTGCTTCAGCAGAGGTGGGTCAATCAGAGGCCCAGTCTTGGAAAACCTGACCTGTTGTGGGGGAGTGGGGACTGGAGTTGAGCAGCCCTGCACGAAAGGTTAACTGGCCCCACCAGCATTGCTGCTTTAATGTTTTATATATGCCATAAAAAGTAACAATGTAGGTGTTAAATGGTTTTCTGACCTTACATTGGTGGTTTTAAAGTCAATTAAATATTTCCATCATTGTAAATAAATTAATATGTGGGTCCTCTTCTAGTTAAATTTGATGCACTGTTAATATACCTGTCGTTCCTTGCTTCTGCTTTCTGCACAATCCAGTTATAATGTGTACTATGTTAGTTCAAACATGGACAAAAGTAGTACACAGGAATATACTCCATGAGTAAAGGCGCTGACTCTGTAACAGCACCACTGAGTGTGAAGCAGGGGAGCCTGGTTCAAACCCCAGTGTCGGTTCCTTGTGAGCTTGGGGAAGTCACTTTATCTCCCTGTGCCTCAGGGACCAAAAAACACAGATTGTAAGCGCATCTGGGCAGGGAACTGTCTGTAGACATTCAATGTGCTGCATACCGTGCGCTATACTGTAATTGTGACGCGCTTTGTGTCCCATTTGGAAAAAAATCGTTCTATGAAATAGTTACTAGAATTCTAGATTAAAATAGGGCCATTACAAGCCTGTCTGGTTTGTGGTTTCTTCCCGTCATGGAATATTCTGTGCAGGTACAGACCTCGAAATGTGGAGCGCTACAAACTCTGTATGGGGACTGTTTCTTATTTAATATCCGTCTGTCTCTCTGCACAGCACACGCTTTCTGAAGTCTGGGTGCAGAAAACATCTGAGATGAACACAAGCCAGCAGTATCACTGTCGCACTCACTTGGGGCACCTTTTGAATCCTGGTGACCTGGTGTTGGGGTATGTCATATCTAATGTTACAGTTATTGATTACTTTCTTTTTAATGTGCACACGTCCAAGGTATTTTTGTATTATTTAAAAAGCTTTTCAATGGCTCTCAAAAAAAAAATGTACATCCAGGTTGTCAATAAAATTATTTTATCATTTTAACTTGTTCCTTTTTTGTGTAAATTTAATTTTCAGGTTCGATTTGGCAAATTCTAATGTCAACGATCAATTCATTGACAAGATGAACCCTCACCATGTTCCGGATGTGGTATGGTTAATTTGTTTTCTGTAGATAAGGGGTGGCCAACTCCCATCCTCAAGAGTGACCAACAGATCATGTTTTCAGGATCTCTCTGCTTCAGCACAGGTGGCTCAGTCTTTGACTGAGCCACTGATTGAGCCACCTGTGCTGAAGCAGAGAGATCCTTAAAACCTGACCTGTTGGTCACTCTTGAGGACGGGAGTTGGCTACCTCTGCTGTAGGCTTGTAATACAGTGTACGGCGTTGCACGTGGCGCGCACGTTTTGTTTCTATAGCGCAAGCGGTAACGCACACGGCTAGGGGGCGTGGCTCTGACGTCACAGCGTTAGGCAGCGCTGTGATTGGCTCGCAGTCATGTGGTGCGGCAGCAGCGTGAAAATACACATTTCTTGTATTTTCACAGATCTGCCGCGCCACCGCTCACGGACGCCTCAAGTATAGCAACGTCAGGCTCACACCCTGCAATTATCATTGACGCGCGTCTCATTGGATGTTTTAGAATTCCTATTGAAGTCTAATCTGTTTTCGGCTGTAATAATCTGGGTGCAGGTCAGGTTTCCCAGGATTTGATCCCTGATTAGGAATGTGCCTCTGTTTATCCCTGGGGTCTAAATGTTAATTGCAGAAGACAGGTGTGTTTAAAGTTCTGGGGGAAGAACAAAAGCCTTGTTTACAACCGGGTGTTGGGTAAACCGCCTTTGTTTGTCTATTGTACTTACTCCTGGCATATTCATGTTATGTGTTCAAGGTGATGGATCATTTACCACTTAACATAAATACACTCAATTCATATCTACATCAAATGCAGTTTGAGATAAACCCACACAAGCAATCCTCTCGGGTAATACTTGCTAACGCTCTCTCCTTACCTGCGTTTCCAGATATCAGCTGTTTGAGATACTTTATACTTCTGCTCAGTACTGGATGAATCCAACTGGAGCCGATTAAAATATGTAAAAAAAAAAAAAAAAGCAATCCAATACTATTTTCAAAATGAAACAATATTTGCATGCTTGACCTAGGGAGTCACCGAACCTGAACCCCACTTATTACCGCTCTGGGGACCCCCTGCTTTCCAAGCGAGAGGCCTCCTCCGTGTGGGGTGCCGGTGTCCAGCGGGCTAGCAGGGATCACGTGATGGTGGTTTGAAAGCGCCCGCACCCTGGGGGCCAATAGGAAGCCGTGACATCAGGTTCGACTTCCTATTGGCCCGCTTGACGCAAGCTTTAAACCCCAGCTAGCCCAGCCGGAGCTTCTACCGGCACCACTCGCTGAGATACCCTGTATCTCTGGAAGCAGGGGGTCCTCGGAGCGATAGCTACACAGCTAGTCGGGTTGAAAAAAGGCACAGGTCCATCAAGTTCAACCTGTGCTAAATTTATCCTTCCTGACGCCAAATATTGGATTACTCCCTGAATCAACATCCTTCCCGTGTTTACTTATTTGGTATATCCCTGTATACCTTTCCTTTCTAAAAAGATGCCCAACATTTTTTTGAATATATCTATTATATCTGCCATCACAGTCTCGGGTAACGAGTACATGGATAACGAATTCCACATTGTAACAGCCCAAATGAATGGGGCTCAGCTCCAGAGATCCACTGCTTCAGTCCTATGTAATCGCCCCTTGGACTGTTCCTCCGTGATTCCCATACACTTACCAACCTTGTCCCAGCTTCATACATGCATAATTACTATGCCTATGTTGTGTTTTTTAAATGCATACTTGAATCCAGGACAGTAACAGATTAGTCTCTTTCCTGGTATTGATACGGAATAAGGCGCGATTGGGAAGAATGGTATCTTTACTTGACGTGTCTTTTTGCTTGTGCGCGCAGGTGCTAATGAAGAAGAGCTATGATCGCTCTAAACGCCAGCGTCGCAGGAATTGGAAACTGAAAGAGATGGAGAGGGACAAAGAAGGAATGGACACAGACGACGAGAGGTCATTTTCATGTTTATTAAACCTCCGTTTCAGGACTTCACTCCATCCTTACGACCTAATCCATTTATTTTTATTTAAAAAAAAGCATGGGTTTGAAGCACGGGGTTTCCGGAGCTGAATCGCGTTAATTTCAGCTTCGGGGACCCCCTGCTTTACCGAGATGCGTACCTCGGAGAAGGTGTTGTCTGTATCTCTGCAAAATGTCAAGTCTCAGCGTCACGCGGACCAATAGGAATTCGCACCGGATGATGTCACGGCATTCTTTTGGCCCCAGGACGCGGGAGCTTTGAAAAGCGGCCATTATGTGAACCCAGCTACGTTGAGCAGAGCCGCTACCGGATTCCCCTCGAGGGTCTGTATCGCTGGAAACTAGGTCCCCCGAGCTGAGAGTAATAGGGTTCAGCTCCAGAGATCCCCTTCTTCAATCGCATGTAAAATAAGTCAAAATAAAATAACATAGATTGTCGCTTTTTTTCTTCCATAAGAACTTGAATGTTAAAGCATAAATACCAATATTTACATAGAATCTCTACTACCCCCTTAGATTTAGTTCATTGCAGTGTTGTGTGATTACTGAGCTTGTCTCTTCCCCCTGTCGCTACCCCCTCCCCCCCCCCCCCGGTCTCTTCGCACCCTGAGGTTAACAAGTCAAGAAATGGGGAGTACAACTTTGTTCGGGACACCTAGTGAAACAGTGTATCTACTTCTTGCCATGGCAGATGCCCAGCTGGGCCTGGCGTTATCCTTCCTAAACCTCATATGCGCCATCGTAAAAAATCTAAATCGCTTGTTTAAAGCCATAAACCCCCTATTTGTGAATATTATATTTGTTTATGCATAATGGAAACTGGGAGTGCACCAGCGCTGAATAGCATTAGACTTCCCTCTGGGGATCCCCTAATTCCAGAAATATATATATATATATATATATATATATATATATATCTGTATCCAGCATGGTTGTTCAGTAGGAAATTTGCCACTTGGCGCTCTGATGACATTGTGGTTTCCTGTTGCCCAATGTCAGTCAGACTTGGATAGCAGCCTTCTTGATTTCCCAAAGGGACCAGAAACCTCAGGACATTAATATGATTTCTTTGTCTTCATGGTTTTGTTATATGTTATACATGTTATATACTGTATAATATTTGCTGTTGAAATGTCCTTACATTTATTTTGGGGATGATGATGATAAAAAAAAATATATACTGTATATATTTTTTTTTAACCATCCCCAAAATAAATGTAAAAACATTTCAAGAGCAAATATTATATATAATATATATATAATATGTATAACATTGTTTTTTATTTTTTTTTCCAGGCAGTATCAAGATTTTCTTGAGGATCTCGAAGAAGATGAACTCATCAGAAAGAACGTCAACATTTATAAAAGTAAGATTGTTAAAAAAAAAAGAAAAGAAAGTGGCTGTGTGCTTTTATTGTCCTCTTTTTTTTCCATTTATGTCACATACTTTATGGGTAAATCATCCAGTCCTTTTCCACGTTCTGTAATATGTCGTACTGTAGCTCTGCATTAACCAATGTTAGCATTTGTTTTTTGTTTTCAACCGAGGTTCCCTGCAATTTTCAGGTCATTTGATAGTGGTACCAAATACAGAAGAATTTACAATGCATCTGATCTCAGACGCGCTATTAGAGAGGGTTGGGGTTCCTTACAATGCATCTGATCTCAGATGCGCTATTAGAGAGGGTTGGGGTTCCTTACAATGCATCTGATCTTGGACGTGTTATTAGAGAGGGTTGGTGTTCCACAGAACTTCACAATATAATTATAGGGTTCCTTAACCAAAAAAAATTATGGAAATTCCTGATCTACTGCCCACTGAAAACTTGCCTGCAATTTAGGCTTAGGCATTTGGATACTATTACTATAGGCAAGAAAAGCCTTACAATCCTGAAATCCTTTAGCTAAAATATACATTCTGAGACTGCTTTGTTCTCTAATGGTCAACTAAATTGACACACTAGAATTTTTTTAACCGAATGCAAAGCTGCCAGTGATGATAGAGGTCAGGATTACGTGAGCGAGAATACCATGTTTGCTTTGTTCCTAAACCTTTCTCATTTCTGTGTACTCATTGCTATCATAGCAATGTAATACATATCCTAGTTTGGTTATTAATGACCTTCAGGTTGGCCTAGAGAGCAAAGTCTCCATCTTTGCTGATGATACTAAATTGTGTAAGTAGTAGAATCAGAGCAGGATGTCATTTCTCTCCAGAAGGACTTGGAGAGACTAGAAACTTGGGCAGGTAAATTGCAGATGAGATTTAGTACAGACACATGTAAGGTTATGCATTTGGGAAACAAGAATAAACGGGCGAATTACAAATTAAATGGGGATTATACAAATATATTCGGGGACAGTAAAGGGAGCTTTCAAAATAACTATTCATCCCAAGGGCAGTACAAATGACACGGGGTCATCCTTTAAGGTTTGAGGAAAGGCGATTTCACCAGCAACAAAGGGAAGGGTTCTTTACAGCAAGGGCAGTTAAAATGTGGAATTAATTACCCATGGAGACTGTGATGGCAGATACAGTAGATACGTTCAAAAAAAAGGGTGGACATATTTTTTAGAAAGCAAAGCTATACAGGGATATACCAAATAAGTAAACATGGGAAGGATGTTGATGCAGGGAGTAATCGGTAATCTGATTGTCAATATTTGAAGTCTGGAAGGAATTTATTTCCCCCTTATGAGACCGAATTAGATGATTTTTTGTTTTTGTTTGCCTTCCTATGGATCAAGATACTGTAAATACAAATATAGGATAAAGTATCTGTTTAAATTTAGCATAGGTTGAACTTGATGGGTGTATATCTTTTTTCAACCTCATATACTATTTAGTCGTAGGTTACTGCCCCGCTGTCTGCGCTGCACGCGCGCCTGCAGCTCTGATCCAGTGAGCTGCAGTGGGAAAGACGGGGAGGGGGTGGGGGGTTGGGCGTGACAGATGCAAGGCGGGGGGCGCGGCCATGACGTCACCCGGCAGGTTCGCCCTAATTGGCTGAACCGCTGGCGTGTGGCCACCGCGCTCGTCGCTAGTATTGAGCACAATTTTCCTGTCTTCAGCGGGCGTTGCAGCGGGGACTTGGCCTAAAGTTAGACCACTGTGAGTTCTGATTTGCATGTCATTACCCAGAATCCCTGGCTGCAGTGGAAGCATTGTATGCTGATTTGATTATGGGGTTTGGGGACCTGTCTGAGCCATGTGAATGTGCTCACAAGGGGTATTTTTATTTGCTGCATAGTTAGACCACAATTTGCTCTTGAAGTGGAGTATTGCAAACTTTTTTTCTGTGTAGTAATTTCACTGCCTTTTGTATTAAGTGTAATTTATAGCTATTCCCGTGTACTTATTTATACATGTATTTTTCTTACAGAGTCTAACGTCGCGGTGGAGAGTGACACGGATGAGGAGGGTGCCCCTCGAATCAGCCTGGCCGAGATGTTGGAGGATCTTCACATTTCCCACGATGCTACCGGCGGGGAAGGAGCAGAGATGCTGATGGAGTAGACAGGCTTAAAAACATTTTTACTGACGCATTTTAGTGAAGAAGATTTAAAATAGATTCTATCTGATTTCAATTTGAACCATATAAACCAGGAGCGGTCAACTCCAGTCCTAAAGGGCCACCAGCAGGTCAGGTTTTAAGGATATCAGTGCTTCAGACTGAGCCACCTGTGCTGAAACGGGGATATTCTTAAAACCTGAGCTGTTGGTGTCCCTTGAGGACTGGAGTTGGCCACCCTTGATATAAACCATGAATTCTTACATATCTCTCTTAATCTGGATTTCCATACACTAAACAATTGTGTTTTGCATTGCTGCTGACTGCCAAATATTAAAATAACAAGTGTTTAAGAGTTGCTTTTTTTGCTTTTCTTTTAAATGGTGTGTGTGTGTGTGTGTGTGTGTGTGTGTGTGTGTGTGTGTGTGTGTGTGTGTGTGTGTGTGTGTGTGTGTGTGTGTGTGTGTGTGTGTGTGTGTGTGTGTGTGTGTGTGTGTGTCTAGAGTTAACCTAAGGATCCATCCCCCCATTTGTCCACATAAATAACATCCCATTGGAAGAAGTGACATTATTTTCTTTGACATTTGTTCTGCAACCCACCAGATTACTCCGCATGACAATTCCTGTGTTCTTGCCTTTGTAACTATAGTTAACGTTGCACAAGTTCATTTTTACAACTTTCCAAAGTATATCATTGCACAGTAGCGGCATTTGAGAATTGTAAAATTCGACCAAAATGCACAGATCCCATTGCTGTCGTCTAGTGTTTAAATGTTCCATCAAACTGACAATATTTACTTGAATCTTATGTTGAAGGACCGCTCGCTATGCCTGAGCTTTAACAGCTGACATATTAAACGCCGTATTGTCTGTCTGCTTCTGATGCGCTTTTTACGTAACGCTTTTGTTTTTAGTCAACTAATTAGTACAGTTAAACTGGACGTCCCACTAAGCAGGTAATAGAAAAAGCAAATAACATTGAAATACTCTTAAACCACCTGTTAATTGAAAATTAATCAGTAAATGCATATTTTAGCATTTCTATCACCCTAACTTCATTCCATTGACATATATTGGGACTATTCCACAGTAATAAAATGTTTTGGATAGTTTTTACAATATTTAGCCCACGTCTTCCGAGAAGACCAACAATGGAAGTAAGAACAAGATTGGGTCAGAACAAGAACTCTAATCCGGTTCTATCAGCCCCTACAAGGCTCCCTGCTATCCTCTTCACAGTTGTTATTTTGTCCTACTTGTCAAAGGGTGTGGTCTCTCTGAAGAGGGTTGGTTATCATTCTGTTCATATTGGTACACAGAGCCTTTGGGCTTTCCTGCTGCTGGGTAAACAAGCAGATCTGTCCGAAGTCCCCTAACGTCCTGATGCATCGTTTGGCTAGTGGGACACAAGCTGGGCTTACGCATTTTGATGCATGCCTTTGTGCTGAATGTTAATGCCCCCTGCATGGTTGTGCTCAGTGGGCAACCTTTGCCTTACAGTCCACGTTAGGAGGATCTCACTGTCGTTTGCTGTGAGCCACATTCGTGCCGCCTACTCTTCCAAGGGCAGGGTTTGCCTTCTGTGATCAACATGTTCTATTCAAATCCTCTGGAGAGGTCTTGGGCTAGGATTGCAGTGGAGGCGCGGGCGATGTCACACATGCGAAACATGTACTCTAGCTGGAGGTGAATGGGAGGCGTGGCCGTGATGTGAGCGGTTCACCCTCAATGGCTGAACCGCTCGCGTGACGCGGCCGTCGCACTGCAAAAACATTCAATTGTATGTTGAAAAATCGCAGTCTATTGCCTGCATTATGGAGGTACGGCCTTTTGTTCACGGCGTGCGCGATGTTGCGCTCGGGCACTAATTGCGGCGTTATTTGATGCCCATTGCCATGGCGATTTGGGGTCATTTGATGCTGGCAAAAGAGGTAAGGGGGGCATGAGTATGGGGGGGGAGAAGCAAGCGGGGGGGCGCGGCTCAAATAGTTTGCACCCCTGTAATAAGGAATGAAATAACTTTCCTTTGTGAACACAGGAGGGTCTGCTGCTATGTTGGTTGATTGACAAGAGCATCCAAATCTAAAGAGAAACGAGTGCAGACCTCATGGTGTAGTATGTAAAGGTAAAAGGTGCAAAGGTGATAGAAAAGTGATGCTGCTGCAGGTTGTGTAATGATACAATTGTCCTTTTGTGTAACCTTTTTTAAAGTCTGGTGTTTGGCAAGGTCTTTGAAGCTTGCTACTTGGCACAACTGTTTCCAGAACTGTTAATTTTTCCTTAATTACGTGGGCCTGTTAATGAAGTCCTGAAAAACCTAAGCATGTGGGGCACAGATCCCCACTGCCAGGGAACGACTTGAACAAAACCTCAGTTGGCAGAAAGGTTAACCCAGCGGTAGCCAACTCCAGTCCTCGAGCTACCAAGAGGTCGGGTTTTCAGGATATCCCTGCTTCAACACAGACGGCTCAATCAGTGTCTCAGTCGAAGCCACGGAAGCAGGGATATCCTGAAAACCTGACCTGTTGGTAGTTCTTGAGGACTGGAGTTGGCCACCCTTGGTTGCCATACTGCACTCTTCAGTATTTACATGCAAATATCGTGACTCGTTAAAACTGAATTGCTGTCTTAGTGGGCAAAACAATGTGTGTAGTAATAATGAAATCATCAGTCGTACAGAAACACGCAGAGCATCCAACGTAAGGCTCAGTCAGACCTTGCTTTGGACAGGTTCAACCAATATTTCAATACTATTGAACTGTATTTAAAAATGATTACTAATTGGGAAACACTGATTATTGTGAGCGTTAGATAAATTAACATCATTTTGGCAGAGCTTGCTCTCATCCCATTGATGCAACAGCATTATTTTGCTTGGTATAATGTAGACCAGCGCTGGCCAACTCCAGCCCTCAAGGGCCACCAACAGGTCCAGTTTTAAGGATATCCCTGCTTCAGCACAGGTATTTCTTTCTGATCTTATCTGTAGGGTGCGGTCTCGGCTTGCACGCTCTGACCGTTGAATCTGCCCCATGAACAGCAGATGTGATTTAAGGATATGGATCTGTCAATCAATGATGAACTTCAGGGTCCCTGGACCATAACACTGATACTAAATCTCTCACTGTCTGTCAATGGGGGATCAGGACTCCGGAGCATGAACTTGTATTTTGACTCTTAACAACTTTCATAATATCCAGTAGATGGCAGCAGCGGTTAGTGTTCCACAAAAATAAATAAAAAATAAACCCTGCACTTTGAATTTTATTGTATTCCTGTTTTAATTCATGTCAAAATGGATTTGAAGCAAAAGGAGGCTGTGCTCATTTATATGTAGTTTCCCAGAATCCTTAGCTGCAGTGGAAGCGCTGTATGCTAAGAAATGTCGAGAAGCAGGGTTGCAGACCTGAGACGTGAATATGCTCACAAATGGTATTTTTATTTTCTGTTTTAACTAGATGAGTACAGTATCTACTTTGCTAGTGTAACATTTTTAACAACGTCTTAAATGTTTCATGTTTGCTAAAATAATAAATATTGCTATTCCTAATTTATTTTATATTTGCAATGTCTTCATTGTATAGTTTAATTGCAGTGCATATTTCTATTTCACATGGTAACGCTTGCTTATCCAGTTACTCACTTAGGCCCATATTCACTTGAATGGGAAGTAGGGATTGCTGAAGCGTAGCACCCTTTAGTAAATATGGGCCTGAAAGTGTGGTAGGTAGGTATAAAGTAGGGATACTTTTTGCATATGTTGCAGCACAGTCAAGTAATGGTAAGTAATAAAAAATATCCTTGGCTTCTACACAAGGTCGGAACATGTGTATTTCTTGTGTTCACAAAACAGAAGGCACTATGGGAAATCAAAATGGTATTTGGCAGTATGCACCTTTTAATAAGCTATTTCTCAAATCTGAGATATAATAATAATAATAAGTGACACAGAAATGGCTTCCAGCAATTCTCATTAGAGTTTCTCCTGCTGACTGGTAACAACTGATGCTTTCTACATTGTTTATGTCATCCACCTATAATTAGCTATTATAAATATGAGATGTCTGTTCTGTACAGCTAGATTGCAAATTGGAATCAATTAAAATGATCAAAATGCTGCCCCAGCTGTATGTTAAAAGCAAAAACAAATGTTGGAGGTTCCAGCAGGTGGCAGCAGCGGCATGGTTAAATCAATATTGGAAACCAGATTAGTCTGAATAAATTCTCCCTTGAAGCACTTATTTCTAGAACCCCCATTATATGTGCTTAAAATGTATTTTTTTTAAATCTCCTTTGAAATATGTTGCGTACTCCTCCAGCACCAAACAGGTTAACACACAATTCTCCTGAGCATTTTGTTAATCCTTACTTTATTCTAACATTGCCCTAAATAGATCATACATGAGAATTATGGTGGGATGTCACAATAATTTGCTTTGCTGGGAGATAGTGATCTGTGGGAATTGTAAGAGGCATGTGTTCTCTTTAAGAATTAAATGTAAGAAGACTTTAAAGCAGCAGTTCAAGCAATATCCTACATGTTTGTTTTTTTTTAAATCAGTTCTGTCCTGTGAGAAAATACTTGTAGCATTAAAAAATGTAAAAAAAAATGTTTTAAGACATTTTTAATGTTTCTAAAATAGGAAACATTTCCAGTGACAGCCCCCTTCCCCTTCTGATAGGCTTAGGCTCTTGAGCCCCGCCCTCTCGTTAGCAGTGAACCAATTGTATCTAGTAACTGCCCAGTCAATCATATTGTAGGAACTACATTGCCCAAAATGCTGTGCAAGAACTGAATTAAATAGCCCAGAGCAAGCGATCCATTACAGTAGATTGCAGGAGAACGAATTGATCTGCAGCTTAGCTAATCACTTGTCAGTGTACAGATTGTATTGATGCACATATTGAATGGGGGAAAAAAAAAAAATATATATATATATATATATATATATATATATATGTAACACCCTTCCCCCCCCCCCCAATCGCATATATGGCGTACGTAAGGGGAACCTAATGTTACCTGGTGTGGTGCTTTACCTGTTAGGCTCCCAGGGGAGCTGAGCTTCCGGCCACGGGGAACCTGGGGCAAGTACAATATGAGTAACCCTGTACTCGGTGCAGCGCCTCCACCTGCGATGGCTCCCACCAGAGAGGGAGTGGTTCCTCGCAGGACAATATATATTAATACACATACACTCAGCATGTATAACAACCAATACCTTTACTGTGATAACGAAGGGTGGAAATAACACATAACATGTACACTTATACTCTAACGGTATAACCTTAGCGGCTCCCTCACTCATCAGGAGTACGTCTACGTCCCCTCACCGCAGTGCCCCACACACCGTGTCCATGTATAGCAATATGTTGGTATAGGCTCTGTCCTCTAGCCACTCGCTAGTGTCCTTAAATAGTTGAGCCTAAGGCGGGATCAGCGCCTGGTGACCGGTGTTGGTGCACTTGTTGTTATAGTACCTTCCGGTCACGGCGGTGACCGGTACCTCTTCGAAAAGGGTCAGGCGGATCGCGGTCTGCCTCCTGGGTCTCAATGTCCAGCCGTCTGGTCCCAGATGACTCGCCAGCAAACCTGCTCCACACTCTTGTCCCTTTGTCCCTAGCTGGTACTCAGTAAGGGTGATGCTCGCTACTACTATAGGCCGTCCCTGCAGCACAGCAACCTTCGGTGACTTCAGGGAACACTCCTAGGGGCCTACAGGGTAGCCTGTCCTTTGCAGGTGGGTCACTGACCCCCTGCACCCACACTACCTCTCCCTTCACCACCCGGGTCCCCTCTGACTAACTTCTACCTAATACTCACAGCACCTGCAGCAACGCACTGCAACCTGCTTGGTACCTTCAGCAAACGTGCTGCACACACACACACGATGCCTTCTTGTCAGCACTCACAGCACTGACAGCCGTGACACTGACAAGACTACACACCGCACGCACCTAAGGGCAGGGTCCCTAACCTAGGGGCCGTCCCTCAGTACTTACCCACTAACCTAGTGGGGAGTTGGGGCCTGTCTGGGATCTGGGGAACCTTACCTGGTGTAGGAGCCATTTGCTCCCTACACCCTTCCTTCCCCTTCCTGCTCCCAGCTCCAACTGCCGTGCTCCAAAGCCCGCGAAATGTATCTATCTGCCTGTCTGGGAATCCTGGGCCCTTATTGGCCACCATGAGGCACCTGGTGCCTGCCTCCCTATGCATCATGGGACATGTAGTCCCGTGGAGGCTGCTAATCCATTGGGGCCGCGTGCACGATCCTCCTGCGCATGCGCGAGTCTCCAATGGCCGCTGCAACTCCCTGACTGTCCCCGCGCATGTGCAATCACTCACACGTTCGCGCAACCTGTCATGGCGGCCCCTGCTAGCTGGGTGCGCCGCCGGGACTCTGAGCGCTCGGAGCGCTCCCTGCACTGGCCCTCACCTTCGTGTTGTGCCGGCGGGTCCGTCGCTGCCTCCGGCGGCACCCGCGACCGCTCGGCACTTCGTGAGGGGGGTCTCTGGGAGCCGGAGGGCACCGGGGCTACATACATATATATATATATATATAAAAGGAAAAAAAGAGGAGAGAGCGCACGCCCATAGCGTAAAATTGTATATTTAATGAGGGGAAGGGGGGGAGGGGGGGTAAAAAATGCACTTACAAAAGTACAATAAAATCAAGCATATGTGATAATAATCACCACCATCCGGTTTAAACTGCAAGCTCTTTGGGACAGTCCCAGGCTGCGTTGGTGAAGGATCAACGTCCCCGCAGGTTTCCAGGGCTGGTGTGCTGTTACAAGTCCAAGAAATCAGTTCCGTGTAGTGAAATCTCTTTAGCACCTGCGCATGGATAGGTCCGCTCCAGCGCTTCGTGTTGACTTCAATGCCAGTGCGTCTGACGTAATGACGCTCCCTGACGCGTTTGAAAAAGTTGGCCGTGACTGACGAAACGCGTCAGGGAGCGTCATTACGTCAGACGCACTGGCATTGAAGTCAACACGAAGCGCTGGAGCGGACCTATCCATGCGCAGGTGCTAAAGAGATTTCACTACACGGAACTGATTTCTTGGACTTGTAACAGCACACCAGCCCTGGAAACCTGCGGGGACGTTGATCCTTCACCAACGGAGCCTGGGACTGTCCCAAAGAGCTTGCAGTTTAAACCGGATGGTGGTGATTATTATCACATATGCTTGATTTTATTGTACTTTTGTAAGTGCATTTTTTACCCCCCCTCCCCCCCTTCCCCTCATTAAATATACAAT
Source organism: Ascaphus truei (assembly GCF_040206685.1). Classification (NCBI taxonomy): domain Eukaryota; kingdom Metazoa; phylum Chordata; class Amphibia; order Anura; family Ascaphidae; genus Ascaphus; species Ascaphus truei. Next base: position 40,697,044 of record NC_134496.1, read on the forward strand.
TTTACGCTATGGGCGTGCGCTCTCTCCTCTTTTTTTTCCTTCTAGATACCCTGTGGACGTGGTTTGTCCACATTGAGAGCTGCCGGAGACCCTGCATACCAGCATCCATCTTATTCATTGGAACATTTTGAGGACTGGTTTTTCTTTCCTGTTTGCTTTTTCCCTATATGTTATTTTCAATCATATGTTGTTTTATAATTGGTATGTGCCCATTATATGATCTGTAGGTGTTTATAGTAATTGCATATGTTATTTAGGGATACTCCCACAATAGTATATATTTATTGGGATTTATTAGAACTATTATATCTACACTGGTTCACTTCTATCAGAGGCGCAGCTTTTTTTCTTTTATACATATATATATATATATATAACAAGACAAAAGAAAAAATTGTCGCCAACCTAAAACTCTATATAAAAACCCTCTAAAGATATAAGTAAAACCTATACTATGCACAGTGATAAAAATGCATTAAATGACTAATGCAATAAAACAATAGAATACATGAAAAATAAAATAAATAAAGTAAAACAAAAAAAGAAATGTCCAGATAAATATATATATCAAGAATAGATACAAATCCTAGAAAATACTCCAATTGCTATCCAAAAGAGTCACTGCAGCCCGAGTGAAGGGAACTCCACTTCCTTGAGGATATCTACAAAAACACAAAAAACACAGGCGCACTCATAGCGTAAAATAGTATATCAATAGATTTATGAATTGAAGGATTAAAAATACACACTCACAAACATAGCTGATAGTAAAGCATTTTTGAGTAAAACTCAGCCCGTTCAGACGCAGGAACCCAGTGAGAAGGACTTCGATGTAATGTCCGAGGTATGTCCTGCTGTAGTAGCCCCTCTGTGTCCTTGCAGGGACCGCAAACCACGAGGGACGCCGCCTTCCCCTTGCTCCGGCGTTACACAGTGAGTACACTGATCCAGATCTCGCGTGAGCTCGGTGACGTCAGTGAGGTATTTGCCGGAGAAGGTTCACAGGGGAAAACGGGCTGGAAAGCTGGACGGCTGATATAAATGCTAGCAGCACAGCAATAACATGCTGTGGGTGGCACATGAGTGGAAGTATAAAATATAAAAGCTGGACAATAAACTCCACAGCACTCTCTACGCGTTTCGTCTCGAACGAGACTTCATCAGGAGATCTGGATCAGTGTACTCACTGTGTAACGCCGGAGCAAGGGGAAGGCGGCGTCCCTCGTGGTTTGCGGTCCCTGCAAGGACACAGAGGGGCTACTACAGCAGGACATACCTCGGACATTACATCGAAGTCCTTCTCACTGGGTTCCTGCGTCTGAACGGGCTGAGTTTTACTCAAAAATGCTTTACTATCAGCTATGTTTGTGAGTGTGTATTTTTAATCCTTCAATCCATAAATCTATTGATATACTATTTTACGCTATGAGTGCGCCTGTGTTTTTTGTGTTTTTGTATATATATATATATATATATATATATATATATATATATATATATATATATATATACACACTGTGTGCTCATTTGCATGTCATTTCCCAGAATCCCTTGCTGCAGTGGAAGTGCTGTGTGCTGGGTGATAATGGTGAAAGGCGGGGTTGCAGACCTGCCTAAGACATGCAGATGAGCATACAGTTGTATTTACATTTATATATATATATATATATATATATATATATATATATATATATATATATATTTAAAACGGCAGCTTGAACTGCAGCTTTAAGAACGGTGCCCTGTCTGTGTAAAGAATCTCCCTTCCTCTTCTCTCCTCTCTCCCCTCTCTCCCCTCTCTCCCCTCTCTCCCCTCTCTCCCCTCCTCCCCTCTCTCTCCTCTTTCCCCTCTTTCCCCTCTCTCTCCCCTCTCTCCCTTGTCTCCCCTCTCTCCTCTCTCTCCCCTCCCTCTCCTCTCTCTCCCTCTCCTTCCATATGGACTTGCAATGTAACCCTTATCCAGCTGATTTCTAAATAAAACATGCTGTTTTTACATGTATATTTAAGTGGCAAAACAAAAACGGCGAGGGTTTATTACTGACCTCTCTCAGCTTTGGGAAAACCTACAGATTACTAGATAAGTACATTTCAAGATGCAAAATTGCATTTCCATAAAGATCAGGCAAGATGCAATAATTCCAGAGAAACTGAAATGTGCACAGCCCTTAATATCTGTTTTGGTTAGCAAATAAAGTGCAAGCCATGAAACGCATTCTCTACCGTTTTAAGGGTTACTTCCTAATGTAAAATGTCCTAGGCCAGGCGTGGCCATCACCAGTCCTCAAGTATCAGTCCAGGTCAGGTTTTAAGGATATCCCTGCTTCAGCACAGTGGCTTAGTCGTTGAGTTTGAGTTATGACCACAGTCCAAACTATAAAAAAGCTGAACAAAATCACAGAATGTGTAATACATACCGTTTTTTTGAAAGTGACTTTATTTGGCGCTCTTACATAACGAAAGCGGCTGCAGAAACAAGTTACAGTGATCACAAAACCATTTTAGGAAATCCCAATGGTAGCATTTGTGCAAATCATCACAAAAAAGTGTATTTTTAAATTTTATTTTTACACCAATATTTTAACAACATTTCAAAATGAAAAAAAAAAAAAAAAAAAAAAACCAATGAAGGAAACTTTAGAAAAAAAAATTAAACTGTCATTTGAATTTTAATTGACCAGTATTTTATAGGTGCCACGTTAGATGGCCTTATACTTTGGCATCGTAGTCTTGCCCAAGGCTGATGCAGGCGTCGCTTATACATGCCCATCTCAGCTCATGATATTGCACAATGAAATATTGACTGCATTCTATTAAAAGAAGCCCGGCCTGGATCTGCATTACAATACTTTGAAGGTCACTGCAGCATGGGAGGCACGTACTGTAGGTATTGCGGAATGGCTGTTTGTGTTAGAATGGTGCCAGAATCCCTGGGGAAAAAAATCTTATCTTAAAATATCTGCAGTTTTAGCATGTTGCGCTACTTTTTGAAAAATATTTTGACCGGTACATATTGGAGGGGTCTCAAACCCTGTGCTCAAGGGCCACCAACAGGCCAGGTTTTATGGATATCTCTGCTTCAGCACAGGTGGCTCAATCAGTGGCTCAGTCTTCGACTCGAGCTCTACGTGTGTTTCTGTACGGCTGATGACTTCTTAATTACTACACAAATAATGGGCAAAACGTAGACAGCAATTCAGTTTTAAGGAGCAACAGTCACAATATTTCCATGTAAATACTGAAGTGTGCAGTATGGCAACCAAGGGGTTAACCCAGGGGTAGCCAACAGGTCAGGTTTTCAGGATATCCCTGCTTCAGTGTCTTCGACTGAACCACTGATTGAGCCGTCTGTGCTGAAGCAGGGGTATCCTGAAAACCTGACCTCTTGGTGGCTCTTGAGGACTGGAGTTGGCTACCGCTGGGTTAACCTTTCTGCCAAGTGAGGTTTTGTTCAAGTCGTTCTCTGGCAGTGGGGCTCTGTGTCACAAAAGCTTAGGTTTTAGTCTTCGACTGAGCCACCTGTGCAGAAGCAGGGATATTCATAAAACCTGGCCTGTTGGGTGGCCCTTGAGGACTGAGTTTGAGACCCCTAACATATTGACTCACTGGAAACATCTGCTCACAGTGTGTATCATTAACAATCACTTCTATGCAGATGGTACATAACCTTTCCTGTATGATTGTCTCAGTGCAAATATTACATTACTGCTGCACTGTGTCATTACCACTTGCCTGCTGTAAGCCCCCATTCATTGGATAGTCACTCATCACTTCAAATGATGTGATGCACAAACTCCTTATCCCTCCTCCTTGGAGCTCCCGCTGCTATTATAACTTCATTTTGTCTTAGCAGGCTCTGCCCAAAAATTGGATGAAAGGATGAAAATTCCAGATAATCCGCAGTAAATGATAATCGCACCCAGAGAGGAAAGTAGATCAGCGCATGGACAATGCAGACAAAAGCAGAGCCGCAGCTAATGCACAAAGCACAGAAAAGCAGGCGAATAGCTTCCCAGTCATCTTTCATTTCATTTGCAGCACCATTATTTTCATAACTACAATTTCTAGCAGCCTTGTATTAAGCAAGTGTTATACAGTGGAATCTGATGCTTTGCATGGCGAAAAAGATTGCATGGGTGTACAGTTTGATGATGGTTTCCAAGCATTGAGAGTGTAAATTGTCTGATCTATTTTTATTGCAGTTTAAATGAAAATGAACAAATATCTCCCAAAAATATATTATTTCTCAGTTTTCATAGTTGTTGAATTTCAGGCTCCTCCTTCCCTAGAATTGACTCGTCCGGGAATATTTTTATCATTCATTATCTGCACCTTTCGGAAACTTTGACTGTGAAGAAACAAATGTAAAGATATTGCTATTTGTAATTGCGCTTACTGCTTCTGATCATGCAAATGCTTCAGCTATTAAAAAAATAGCGAGAGGCGTCCTGATGTGCATGCATAAAAGTGTTTGCTAACACCCTCTCGTGAAAATGTCAAAGGCATCACTCCATCGAGCTGCATAAATCCACGTGTAGTATCATCTCCTACAGGCAGAAAGGGAAGCGCAGTGAAAGATGGCGGCGGTCCGACAGCTTTATGGGCACAGCTGTCAAACTTTACAAGCCTCTTTGAAATTCACAGCCATGTCTGTACACAGTCTTCCATCCCTTCGAAAGTTTTCTCGTAGAGGGAAAAGCAAATTACGAGGAGCTGTGAAAATTAAAATGTCCTTATGAATTAGCACCTCACACTTTCGACGAGTCCTTCAGTGATTTCCACCAGGGAAAACGGTCCAGGAGTATAATACGGACCACTGACAGACAGAGATAATTATGAGCTAGCCCAAAGCACAACACTTTTTTATTGCAGGGAAAGAATGTATTTTTGTGCAGTCAGAAGCTCGGGAACATTGGGGCAGATTGATCAGTATTTGTTCCTTGGAGAAATGGCTTGTGCGTGGGCATTTTTTCCCGTAGAAATTAATGGAATATTTGGTATTAAAGCTGCAGACCAAGTAATATCCTACATGTGTATATTTAAAAAAAAATTTTTTTTAATAAAAATGTGATGCATTGAAATAAGCAAAATAAATAAATGAACAATTATATACAAGTAATGAACAATACATCAGATATTTCTCTCCATAAATTATCATTGATATTTCTGTCATGGTATGAATTAAAGGTTCACGTTTTGTAAACCTCAGAAATCACATTTTCAATAGTTGAGTTGTCCATATTCTCACAGCGAGCACAACTCCACTGACACAAAGTAATTTGAAGAGTCCAGGCAGAATAGCTTACTACATTTTCATTGGCTGTTAGCCGCTCACATGACCAGGCTGTCTCGCTGCAATAGCAAACAAGTTTGTTTCCTCTGCTTTTGGTATCCTTCTATCTCACGTGCAAGCTCACGCTCACTATGGCCATGCGCTTTGGAATACACACGTTTGTTTGTAGCGCGAGCTATGTAGCTCGCTCCGTACCTTGCACTATGGACGAGGCCTTACACAGCTTTTCACCACAGCCTGGGTTACAAAAGTGCACAGCCAGTAACCCTACTCACAGACAGCTGTTTCGACCTGAGATTTAAAAGCCAAAGCTACTAAGTCTGAACTTGGGAAACCCTAAATTGGCACTTTGAAATTGACTGTATCTGAATCGCCGTAGTCGTTCTTTGAATGCGTCTGATTTTCAGCGGGTGACTCTTTCCTCCAAAGGAGGTGAAAATTGAAACGCCTTCCAATTTTTAATCTTCCAAATCTTAAAAAGACAAAACAGGTGAAGCATCTCTTTTAAATTCCTCCAACTGACCGTCTGGCAGCAAAGTCGTCAGCCTGGCATTCCCCATTGTATAGTCTTCCATGAAGAATAATGGAGATGTTATCTTTCTGAAAATACATTGTTAAGGATCATTGAGGACTTTTTGTTATTGCTGCACTCATGCCTGTTTACCACGTTTTATGTATGAGCTTTGCCTCTGATCTACTTTGCTGTTAGGGTGTGTGTGTGTTCAGCTGGTATAATACAGAGTGTTTACCCTCTCAGGGTGGGGTTCACCTAACTGAGCTCTTCCTCATACATCAATGATGAAACCTAGCTAAGGAGTGGTGTTTCCACCAGTTCTTTTAAGTATTAGGTTCAGCAATCCCTGCCTCTGTTAATTAGACTGGCATGAGTTGTAGGAAGAGGCTGGGATACATCAAAATGTTTTATTGCTGTTTTAAATGTCATCAAATGGTTACGCGCAAAATAAAAAAATGCTTCTATTTGTACTTGTCGTTTCCCATCCTGTCTAAAAGTCACGTTTCAAAACGGCTTGGTATGGACACCAGAGAACCTTGAGGTAGTAGTTTCAATACAAATTCACGGCTGTAATTCACTGACCTCCGATATGGGTTATCGCACACTAATGGCAGATAACGCGGGATTATGGTGCGATAATCCAACACAGGTTAGTAAATCCCCCCTCCCCGTTGTCCGATGGACTCTATTACTTTTCTTTAAAGTAGATTAAATAGGGTGATTAGTAAGGGCCAAATGGTCCTTATCTACCCTAAAATTCTATCTTCTAAATTGCAAAATGTTGAAATCCTGCCATGCACTTTTATTTCTGACAATGTGACACATTTTAGTTGGTCATCAGAACTGCGTTGTGATCATTGTGCATTGTACGTTAAAGTTAGTTCCGGACCGCCTATTAAATAAAATATGCCACTGTCGTCATACTGTGCTAACAGAAAGGCGTTTGTAATAATTATTATTATTATTATAATACAATTTTTTTTAAAGAACCAAAGAAATGTAAAATTGATACCTTTTAGTGGTCGCCTAAGGGTTAAAAAGGGTGTCAGCTTTCAGTATGACTTGGGGACCCTTTGTCAGGCATGTTACCCGAGTGATCCTTTAAGCTGACACTCTTCATAAACATTAGTCGACCATTAAAAAGGTAGGAATTTAACCATAACGCTTTTGTATTAGAAAAGCCTTTTTTCTCTCAACTCTGTCCCATCGTTTATTTGTGTGTAGGCTGTGCTAACATAGACTTTTGTGGCTACATTGAAAAAGCCACTGCATGCATTTTAGTTGCAAAATAAATATTTAGAGTGCTAGAGCGTGTGTTATAGAATGTATGCATTTACTGCTGTATACACGGATACTGCAGGTATAGTAAGTTATTTCATGGGTTACTGTTGTATTAAATTCACAAGGATGCAGAATAAGAAGAACTCTGAGCTTTGCTTTATAACGGTCTGTTCCCTAGATTTTTTTTAGGGTTAGAAGTAGTCACAATTTGGGCAAAAATCAAAAGCTGAGGATGTAGCTGTATTTGTAATTGTATTGCTTAATGCAAAAAAATAAATAAATCAACAAAAAAAAAACCGAACCTAATTTGAATATAAAAACAAATGATTTGCCAATATATATATGCTCTATATGACAACAAGGCCCAATTTCCGACAGGAGGTTACAAGGTGGACTAAAAGGTGTATTTTCACATCTCTGCTAGAATACAGTACATGTATAATTCCCCTAATCTTGCATAACCCTGGACTCAGGGAAGCCCCTCCCTCCCCCCCCCCACCCACCCCCTTTCCCATAAATAATACAAACACCATTTTTGGAAGGAAAGGACACCGCTTTAATGATAACGATAAAATAAACATATCCATGTGTGACACAATTTCCCCCCACTCACGGGGGAGATCTGCATGTTATGTGTACTCTGGTGCTGTGTAACTCACCTGCTGTAGGCCAGAAAGCCTTGGTCTCCGTGGTGGTAGGGGGAATAGCAACAGAACAAATAGGTGACTCATCGGTGCAGCGCCTCCATCCTGCAGGTTATCTGCTGGGGGCAGGTAGTATTCCCTGGAGGAACTCCCTTTTCCAATAACGATACGTAGACATGGAACCGTTCACCATTTATTTGGCAGGCTAGGTACCGATTCCATCTCTGGCAAGAGAGGTACTTCACACACAACCATCATATTACATCTTCCTCCACCTTGCATCTCGGTCATTCCCTGACCAGGCCCCCAAAGGGCTTGAGGCCCCTGAGGCAACTCGCCACCCCTTTACCCCCTGATGGCGTAAGGCAGACACCAGCCTCACTCACTGGGGAGCAGGCTACATCCTGGAATCGTCTTACTAAATTTGGGTTAGGAGCCTCTTATATACCTGGGGAGGGCTTAGTGACCCTGCCCCAAACTGGGCAGGTGTTAGAGGAGGTCCCAGAGTCACACCATACCACGTGTGACCCCTTAACACTTCCCCCCCAGGCATGATGCTCCCAGCTGCCATCCAGCCTGCACCTGGCTTTGGCAACAATATTACGAGTGTGCCAGCGGACTCACATCCTGGCCATGTGGAGAGATTTAACCCTGACACTGCCTACACTTACCAGGATTTACATGCCAGGGCCAGGAAACACATAGCCAGGGTCACTAGGCTACACATGTAAAGTGGAAGTGCCTGGCAAAGCCCACGAAAATCCAATGGGTACGGATCCTGTACCCTAACACCCAATGGACCACCAAAGAGGAAACTGCCCTTCAAGCTCGCCGAACCAGCCAAGCCTGGAGTGTCCCCTCAACCTGCTATATAGTAGGCCACCCTACTAACATGGGCTTACTATTCTTTTCCAGGACGAGGCAGCAATTTCCCCCTTTTATTATAGCAAAATATACCACTGCTGTGACGTTATAGCGTTTATCCCACCACCGTATTGGCGTGTTTTTTTTTATATATACACCAACATATACAATTACCAACAATTTACAGTGAAATACATTATAACAGATGGAAACCCTTCTCCAAACCTAGGAGCATTACCATTAGGGAGGGAGCCAGGACCTCAGGGAGATAAAGGGACATTCAGGCCTTTTTAACCCCCCCCCTTCCCCTCTTAACCCCATACCTCCTTAAACAGACTTAATTCCCCTGCCTACATTTTAATCTCTTAACTCCCTTTATGGGGAACCACATGTTCCCCCTTTCATATATTTCTCTGGGGCTTCCTTATCTGCAAAACAACCACAGTGCAGGTTTGACCCTGCAAAGAATGGAATGGATCCCAAATCAGGAGAATATCCCCCCTAGAGGCCATCATCATTCTTTACCGTGGTGCTGCTGCTGTTTCATGAATTGGTATCCTAGCAAGCTCTGTGGGTTTCCTTGAGCAGTGACACCGTGGATCAATGGGAAAGGCCGCAAGGTTTGTTATTGATTTGAGATAAATATAGTGCAAGGGCCATGCTGAACACAGACTAAAAGTACAATTGAAATTATTTCAATGCTAGAGTCACTCAAATACTTGGATATTTAAACGCATACACATGATTTATGTGCAAGTTGACATTGTAATTATTATCATACCCTCTAGCTATACCTATGTAGCAACATTTTATTGTTAATATGATCTTTGCAAAGAGTAAATGACATGTGTTACGGAGGTGTCACTTGCTTGGGATCTTCAATCCCGGTGTCGTAGCAAATACATTATACCTTTTTCTGAATGTTCAAATGTTGAAGGACCTGCATTATGCACGTTTAGATTCTAACTTAAAGCAGCCGTTTTTTTAAACATTTTTTTCCCCTTTAATATGTGCATCAATACAATACACACAATGATAAGTACAATCATTAGCTACGTTGCTCTCCTGTGATCGTTCTCCTGTGATCGATGAGCGAAGATTTGGTTTGGGGGTTCACTAAATGACTGCACAGGAGTATTGACTCAGTATCTGTGACTTTGTAAATGGTTGCTATAGAAACAAAAAAGGCTTGTTACATTATAAAACATAAAAATGTCATTCCGAGTTGTTTAAAAAAAATGCTACAAGTATTTTCTCATAGTTCAGAACTGATTTAGTTAAAAAAAACTACATGTAGTATATTGCTTGGTCTGCAGCTTTAAAGACAAACACTACTGTATATTGCTAGTGTCGTAAAATATTCTTTGAATGTTCTAAATATCTTACTGAACATTTTTTATATAGTCAAATATATAACATTTATATTGTAGATATGTTGCATTTCTGTAATTGTCTTACAAGGTTTCAATAAATTGGAATGTTAGAGAAGTATTTGTTCACATCACTGCTGAGACCTTATTATACAACGTTCACCATGGTTTCATTAGTTTATTTAATAGGAGTGCTGCTTGAATGTAGCCTTGTGGTTTTCGGTAAGTAATATTGGGTGTGAGCTACAGACTTGTTTACAGGGAGTAAAAAGTTGTACGTGGATTTAGGAGGTTTACTTAACCCAGTGTTTCCCAACCCCAGTCCTCAGGGAACCCCAACAGGTCAGGTCTTAAGGATATCCCTGCTCCAGCACAGGTGGGTCAATCAGCGACTCAGTCATTTTGACTGAGCCACTTGTGCTGGAGCAGGGATATCCTTAAGACCTGACCTGTTGGGGTTCCCCGAGGACTGGAGTTAGCAAACTCTGACTTAACCAATGACAAGGTCGCGTTGATAAATGAATGCATTTGAACAGATTTATAACTAGTTTTTAGGAGTCATTATTTTGGAAGCAAAGATGTGACATAGTATATCTATAAAAGATGACAAACTCTAGACATTGTTTGTATGCCTCTACACCAGAGCTTTTCAACAAGCAGCCCGTGAATGGCTTTAATGTGCCCTTATACTCTCTGCTTATTCTAATATCATAGCAGTTGCTTAGGCAGCTAAGTGCATTTTCTTCACACTGAAACTCACTTAAGGTAATGTAAGTATTTATGGCACAGATGGTATAAATGCTTGAAAACATGGGAATATGTGAATTTTAAGTCTTTAAATGTATCGAAAATTACATTGATTAAGCTTCTACTTCCACACATTTTCAGATCTGCCCCTTTGGAGAACGGCTGCAAAAGGGCAATCAAATGAACAAAAATGGATAATGAAAAAAGGATCGCAATAGAAAGTAAGATCAACCCCAAAAAGGTCTTTAAGAACCTTAGTAACAAAAAATAAAATATAGGACCCTTTCAGTGTGAGATGGGCAGGCAAATTATTGGAGATAAGGCAAAAGCAGAGGTATTAAACAAATTCTTTGCCTCTGTGTTTACTAGGGAAGAATCAATTTCAAAAGTAGTGCCACAGGAGGAAGCCACAACCTCCATATTAATGAACAATTGGTTAACTGAGGAAAACATTCATAAGTGGCTTGAAAAATGTAAGTAAATAAGGCATCTGGCCCCGATGACATACATCCAAGAGTTCTCAAGGAGTTAAGTTCAGGAATAGCCAAACCATTACATTTAATATTCAAGGACTCCATTTCCACAGGCTCAGTACCACAAGATTGACGTAAAGCAGATGTGGTGCTTATATTTAAAAAGGGAGTAAGATCACAAACGGGGAATTGCAGACCTGTAAGCTTGACTTCAATAGTGGGAAGCTACTTGAAGGTTTAATACAGGATAATATTCAGGAATACCTAATGGAAAACAAAATTATTAGTAATAGTCAGCATGAATTTATGAGGGATAGATCATGCCAAACTAACCTTATTTGTTTCTTTGAGGAGGTTAATAGGAATTTAGACCAGGGTAATGCAGCTTATGTGGCCTACTTAGATTTTGCAAAGGCTTTTGATACGGCTCCACACAAGAGATTGGTGTACAAAATAAAGCAAATTGGACTCAGTAAAAATATATGCACCTGGATTGGAAACTGGTTGAAGGATAGACAACAGAGGGTTGTCATAAATTGAACTTTTTCAGGTTGGGCTAAGGTTGTGAGTGGAGTACCTCATTTATCGGTACTGGTACCCCTGCTTTTTAACTTGTTTATTAATGACCTTGAAGTTGGCATCGAGAGCAAAGTCTCCATCTTTGCTGATGATACTAAATTGTGTAAGGTAGCAGAATCAGAGCAGGATGTACTTTCACTCCAGAAGGACTTGGAAACGTGGGCAGGTAAATGGCAGATTAAGTTTAATACAGATAAATGTAAGGTTTTGTATTTGGGATGCAAGAATAAACAGGCGACTTACAAATTAAATGGGGATAAATTGGGGGAATCCTTGATGGAGAAGGATTTAGGAGTGCTGGTAGACAGCAGGCTTAGCAATAGTGCCCAAAGTCATGCAGTAGCTGCAAAGGGAAACAAGTTCTTATCTTGCATTAAACGGGCAATGGATGGAAGGAAAGTAAACATATTTATGCCCCTTTATAAAGCATTAATAAGACCACACCTTGAATATGGAGTACAATTTTGGGCACCACTCCTTAGAAAAGACATTATGGAACAAGTGAGAGTGCAGAGAAGAGACACCAAATTAATAAAGTGGATGGACAATCTCACTTATGAGGAGAGGCTTGCTAAATTAGCTTTATTTACATTAGATAAGAGGCATCTAAGAGGGGATATGATAACTATATACAAATATATTCAGGGAAAGTACAAGGAGCTTTGAAAACAACTATTCGTGCCAAAGACAGTACAAAGGAATCAGGGTCATCCTTTAGGTTGGAGGAAAGGAGATTTCACCAGCAACAAAGGAAAGGGTTCCTTACAGCAAGGGCAGTTAAAATGTGTAATTCATTACCATGGAGACTGTGATGGCAGATACAATAGATTTGTTCAAAAAAAGGTTGGATATCTGTCACGGTAACTTATGACAAGATATAATAAACACCAAATATCTGGGTTTAACTGGATGAGGCTTAGATATGATAAAATATAATTTATTCCTTGAAGAAGATGAACACAACAGATTATACAAATAACAGACAAAATATAGCACTTACTTAAAGGCTAGGACAAGAAAGCCATCAGGATACTGGATGGGCCATTTCTTCCATAATTCACGTTCAGATGTGGACATCACGACAATGCATGAAGAACATGAAGACCATGCATGAAGACCATTGAGTAAAGGCTGACTCTGACATATATACCATTTCAACCCTTTACTCTTAACCCTATGCGCCAAGTTGGCTAGAAAAATCTCTTTGAAGTAGATTTTGGCTTCCCCTGTAAGTGTGAAGTACCACACTTAAAAACACTCAGCTCCTTTGTTCCTGCCCCTAGTATAAACAATCAGGGCAATTAACTTTTGATCACTTTTGATCACAGGGCTATGCTAAATTTTTCAGGATGCCCTTCCTGCCCTATTAGCATAGCAGATGGGGTCTGCATTTTCAGAGCAGATCCAAAATCCCATATACACTTTAATATTTTCACTTATTAATAAATTCCGTTCTGGTGGGTCCAGTGGGTCGAAATCTGCCAGTTATTAAAGCCTACAGTGACCCTACATATTGGCCAAATTACAACTCTCTGCGACCTCCAGAACCGGAGATACAGAAATGCACTTTAATACATTTTTTTAAAATACAGGATTCGTCCCTTTAAAAATAAATCTATGCTTTTCACACTTGGTCGTTTTTACGCCATGCGGCTTTTCCCCATTGGAATTAATGGCCGGCGCCGCCATAGACAATGCATGGCGCACGCCGCCATTAGATTCAATGGGACCTCCGCTCCGCCATTGAAGTCAATGGCGCGACCCTCCTCCGCTCAACCCCTTACTGGGGTCTCTCATTCCTGGACCCGGTGTGGATCGTGTGTGGGGGTTTCTAGGAGCTAGGGACAAAAATAACTTTATTCCCAGGGGCCCTACAACTTAAGATTCCCATGCCAATTGTCTTTGAACTTGACCGATGTGATTAAACTCTTTTCAAAGACATTGTATCCGCTTTTGCGGTCTGCAGTTTGGATGGCTGCAAACCTGTTCCTCGAGGCCGGCGTTGAGGAATCTCCATTGAAGTCAATGAGCCCATTGACTTACAATGGGAAACCGCCACTCCTCCTCTCGGACGCCACCTGCTGGTCGTCGCTGGAAAACAGGTCCTAAACCGCTACTTCTGCCATTAGAATGCATGGAGGCTCAATGGCGACCTATGGACGGCTGCAAAATGGAGCCTGAAAAGGCGGGAAAAGGGAACAAAGGGCTATAATCACTAAATTAACATTAACCCCTTCCCTCCCGCATCAACCTTAGTGTATGTGTGAGTGCAAGGACCAGGATAACACAATACATTTATACAGGGGAATAAACATTTGGATACTGAAGCAAGGCAAAAACACATTACTGGACCTCAGTCCAGTTAACCCCTTGCTTCCCAGGTGAGAGTAGAGGGTGGCCAAATGGGGTGTAACCCCTTTAATCCCGGGCCAAATGCTCTCTCATGACAATATCTTTTCAGAAAGGAAAGGTATACAGGGATGTACCAAATAAGTAAACATGGGAAGGATGTTGATCCAGGGAGTAATCTGATTGCCAATTCTTGGAGTCAGGAAGGAATTTATTTTCCCCCTTATGAGATATCATTGGATGATACTGTATGTTACTGGGTTTTTTTTTGTTTGCCTTCCTCTGGATCAATAAGTAAGTATAGATATAGGATAAAATATCTGTTGTCTAAATTTAGCATAGGTTGAACTTGATGGACGTATATCTTTTTTCAACCCCATCTTCTATGTAACTATGTAACTATGAGTGGAAGAGCATTGCTTCACATTAGTACAGCATCTATTCTGTGTCCATGACTTACTTGAAAACGAGAGGTAATGCTCAATGTATTACTTCCTGGTAAGATGATCCAGGGATCCACGGGTTTTTAGCAAAATAATTTATTCATAATACACAACGTTTCGGCCTCACTTAGGCCTTTGTCAAGTGACTGGTCCTTACCAAGTCACTTGACAAAAGCCTAAGTGAGGCCGAAACGTTGTGTATTATGAATAAATTCTTTTGCTAAAAACCCGTGGAGCCCTGGATCATCTTTCCTGTTGCTGTATACTTGGATTGCTGCAGATAGGCCATCCCTGAACCAGGAGCTCCGGCATTGTGCGCAAGTATCGCATTTTTTGCATTTATTTGCACAGTTTTGGTGTGCTACATACCCACATACCTTTACTTCCTGGTAAAACATTTTATAAATAAATGATGTCTTTCCCTTATAAAAATATTTGATATGTTTACTGAAATGTGTGTGGGCTGCAACGGGACTTCTGTCCCCGGAAGAAGTCTTGTGGAAATGGTACGGCTTGGTAAATATGTGCCATCGTGTTTATATTGCATAGAAATCTTTTCCTGTTGAAGGATTCAGACATGTATTTTTATATAGGTTCCAGGTATTGGGGACTGTCTGAAATGTATGGCAATGAATTGGCGACCCAGTAATTGCGTGCTCTGTTACAGATTGCAGTGCTGCATTTCAACTCTGACAGTATCTCTAATGCTATGGAATGTACATGTATCTCTTCTTGTTCTGCATCCTTGTCCCTGGTTTGAAGTCTGCATATATTGGAGTGGAACCGCTTTAC
Organism: Ascaphus truei; assembly: GCF_040206685.1. Classification (NCBI taxonomy): domain Eukaryota; kingdom Metazoa; phylum Chordata; class Amphibia; order Anura; family Ascaphidae; genus Ascaphus; species Ascaphus truei. The sequence continues at coordinate 40,712,390 of NC_134496.1, forward strand.
ATTATCTTTTAAAGTTCATTGGCATATCAAACCTTTATCAAAAACTTCATATCTCTACACAAATCATGTACTATACGGCTGCGAGCAGTCGTGGTGGAATAGAAAAAAGGTCACCAGTCACATCTTAGATATTAGTGGACAACCTCTGTATCACAGCACTGATCTCCCAGCTACTGGAGGTCCTTTGTTGTCAGTCTCCAGTCTTGAAACACAGAGATACAGTAGATACAAAGAGGGATCTGTTTTCAGTGCCTAGTTTATGTTATCTGTTAGATGTTTGTCTTTAATCATAGTTAAAGAACGGACATATAATGCCATCGATCAAGTATAATACCTGCAAAACTCGTAGACCTCTCCCGTACTAGGAATGCACAGTCTTCTGTTATATACTGTAACAGAGGGCTAGACTTGTCACTCTATGGCAGGGCTGGCCAACTCCCATCCCCAAGGGCCAACAACAGGTTAGGTGTTCAGGATATCGCTGCTTCAGCACAGGTGGCACAACCAGTGGTTCAGTAATTGACTTATCCACCTGTGCTGAAGCAGGGATAACCTTAAAACCTGACCTGTTAGTGGCCCTTGAGGACTGGGGTTGGCCGCTCCTGCTCTACAGTGAGATTCACTCAGCTTTGATAAGGAGTATTTTGGAACACGATCCCAGGTTATCTGACATTCAAGTCAATGGTAGTTAATGTAGGATCGATTTCTCTGAAACCCCTTATCAGAGCAGTGAACCTCAGGCCTATGAATGCATTTGCTGCCCTTTGCAATGTATCCACTTTGTAAACTGCATTATGAAACCAGTCTCTCTCCATTCCTTGTATCCTGCTATTACTATAGTGCCCAATGTATTTCCAGAACTTTATTACGGTCTCTACAATATTCAGTCTTTCGGCAGCTATATGCTGAGATTCACACAGTAACTGTGCTTCTAAGAACCTCTTCACAACTCTTCCTACATTCCATGGTCCATATGTATCAATGCAAATGTGGTGCCATTCTGGTGCAAAAACATCTGTACCAAACGTATCAAAGAATAAAAATCCCATTAAAATCGATAGGATTTTTTTCTTTCATAAATCTGGCGCAGTGTTTTTGACCCAGATTTGCTCAGTTTTTGCCATGGGGTTTTGTGTTTGCAGGCTCACAAAGAATGTCACTGTGTGTGGACACTAATTGTCTAACAGTATCTCCCGGCATCTATATCCCTGCAAAGCCTCTCAAAATGGCCACGCGTCACGGCCATACCAACGTACGTCACATGATGTGGTTACATCACATGGCGTTCCCGTTGGCATGGCAACACGGCGCCATTTGATTTCGCGTGGCCATATTGAGAGGCTCTGCAGGGAAATAGATGCAGGGAGATGCTGTTAGACGCGGCCCGCCAATGAAGGTAAATTAAGCACTGGTTCGGCGAACTGGTGAAATTTTAGTAACAGGTTCACACTAACCGGCAGAATCCCACTGCTGACCTTATTGCGTGCGATGGCAGGATTAGAGTACTGACAGGGTGGGGGGCCAAATGGCAAGTTTCAGGTCTTTTGTAATTATATACTCTCAGTTTGAAAACAAACAAACAAACAACAACAACAACAACAACAACAACAACAACAACTCTACAAATCCCAGAAAGCAGCATTACATTGACCTGTGTCCAAAACATTTGCCCACACTATGGGCAATTGAGCTCAACAGCACTTTTCTGAAAACCCACTTGGAGTCATGTAGTCAACTTGCTGTTAATCCAACATCTGAGTACTAATTGCCTCTCTATGGCTACTACATAACCGTTATTAGGACTTTCAAATCCAAGTTTGAAAACAGTACTGTCTGAAGCTGTCCACTTAACATGTTGTCACAGGGTACCTAAGCATGTCTAAATCAGTGTGTGTTAACCTTTTTTTTGGTTAAAGAACCCCACATCTATATGTGTCTGAGATCAGATGCATTGTAAGGAACCCCAGCTCTCTCTTATAGCGCGTCTGAGATCAGATGCATTGTAAGGAACCCCAACCCTCTCTAATAGCGCGTCTGAGATCCGATGCATTGTAAGGAACCCCAGCCCTCTCTTATAGCGCGTCTGAGATCAGATGCATTGTAAGGAACCCCAACCCTCTCTTATAGCGCGTCTGAGATCAGATGCATTGTAAGGAACCCCAACCCTCTCTAATAGCACATCTGAGATCAGATGCATTGTAAGGAACCCCAACCCTCTCTAATAGCGCGTCTGAGATCAGATGCATTGTAAGGAACCCCAACCCTCTCTTATAGCGCGTCTGAGATCAGATGCATTGTAAGGAACCCCAGCCCTCTCTTATAGCGCGTCTGAGATCAGATGCATTGTAAGGAACCCCAGCCCTCTCTTATAGCGCGTCTGAGATCAGATGCAGATAAATTCTTTTGTATTTGGTACAACTTTCAAATAACCTGAAAATTGCAGGGAACTCCTTAGGGAAGTCCGGAGAATCCAGCAGTTCCTAGTAACCCCTGTTGAAATACACTGGACTAAATCCTAAGCCTACATTATTTTGTACCAGAAGGACTAGAAGGTATTAAGGTATTATAGGTTGAATATTGTTGTTCTGCTGAACTACACTACTATTTTAATACAGAACAGTGTATTGTTTGTTCATCTTTCTGCACTTTTTTGAACCAAAAACACCTTTGATCTTCATCTTTGTACATGTTGTTTATAAAAGTGTCCTGTGAATAATTGAGAAACATTGGCACAATGGTCTTGCATAGCAAACAAATATACATCAGTTAGGGTCAAGACCTTTGATAAGATATAGAAGACAGTAGCATGTTTCTGTTGTAACAATGGTAACAGCTTGTTGTTTGTGACAGGTATCTATATGCATTGCAAATAAGGACCTGCATGTTATCTGGCAATTAAATGTTTCATGTTGTAACTATAGGAACAGGCGTTTGGTTTACCTTTTCAGGCGTCAGATCCCACTGGCAATTAAGAAATTAACAAAGACAATGCTAATTAGACACTAATTGACCCCCATTAGCATAAATATATGTTTTTGGAGGTAAACCTGAGTTTTCTTTCTTAGAAAATAATAGTCTTCGTTCAATGCATAAAATGTGAGTTGTAATGAGATATTGAAAGCAAAAGATGATCAAATTAAACGTGCAGAATATTTCGGAGTATTTTGCTCATCTGGCTCTTACTCAGTCTGTGTGTGACGGGTGCACCTTTAAAATATAAAAGAAACTTGAACTTGCGTAGGATGCTGCATTCCTGCTCAGAACAGATTGAACGTGGAACACATTATCGTGACCTGCCCCCTAAATATCTTACTTTCTGTACTGTGGCACACGATGTAGCTATTTATGTGCATCTGAGAGAATTTCTAGGTGTGGGTGGTATCTGTTATTTCTTTAAACTCTCACAGTTACTTTGTTGATTTTGGCTGATATCCATGCTCTTCCGGCCAGTGAGTAATAGTCTCAGATAAGCAAAGAGTTATCCGAGATATTGTTATCAAAGAGCCGAGTGTGTGTGTGTGTGTATGGAGAACCAGTCTTAGCCTAAGGCCCCGCTCCCAGAGTCAGCGCACCCGCACTGCAGACAGGCGGGGCGCTGGCATACACAGACCGCGATATGCGGTCTGTAGGGAGCGGGAGCCGGAGCGGGAGGTGGGCGGGAGTGGGAGGCTTGAGCGGGAGGGGGGGCGTGGCTTAAGCGGAGGGACCCGCTACTCTCCCCCCCCTCCCTCCCTCCACGGGCTCGGGCTGGCACTCACACACACACACACAGGCACACACACAGACAGAGGCAGGCACTCACGCACTCAGGCACACACATACACACACACAGACAGGCACGCACGCACTCAGACACACACACAGACAGGCACACACATACACAAACACAGATAGGCACTCAGACACACATATATACACACAGACAGGCACTCACGCTGCTTTCACTCCACACTCCTCCCCGCTCCCCGAAGCCTCTCCTCCTCCCGAAGCCTCCCCCCTCCCCATTGGCTCACAGCCTCACAGCCACACCACGTGACGCGTCAACGCCAGGGATCACCATTCTCTTGTATCCCATAGCGGCGTGTAGCGGCGTGTAGTAAGCTGTGCAGCCAGGGGGGACCGGGACCGGCTCCGCAGGATTCCCCTGCTGGTGGGGAACTCGCGTGTGGCCGCCCGCGCCACCGAGCGCAGCGGGACCGAGGCCTAACCTGTAGTGTCAGTGCAGGTGTCTTATGGCCGCTAGAAAACAGATCATAAAAGGTTGATCAAATCTCAATATTTGAGCGATTAACAATGCTAACTAGTCTTCTTTTCCCAATCTTCCTTGTTATATAGCTATCGCTATCCAGCAACATTGTTTCCAAATGAATATGTACATTGTGTATTGCCATATAATGAATACATGGATAGAAATAATGATGCATGCCTTTTAACCCATTTAGGGCATTATTCAGAAAGCCTCGATAAGGCCCTAAGATGTCGTCACAAAATCCAAGATGGCCACTGGGTCACAAGGTATTTCAGCCAATCAGAGTGTGGAATTGGTTCCCATGATCTCATTGGCTGAAATACCATGTGACGCCGGCTTCGTGACGTCATCTTAAAGGCAAATGAAGCACAGCCATTCTGATTGGCTGGCATCATTCCCTTTAAGTGACGTCATGTAAAAAAATAAATAAAGTCGGAATATGGTTTTAACAGACAATCAGGTGGCTGTTAACCATTTTGAGGCTAAGTGTGACGTCACAAGCCATATTTAAGGCCGTGACTCCTCATTTGAGCCCAAGAAGACGACGGGACAACATCGGTTGGGATTTAACATGGGGTATTTTGGATTGAGAGATGAAGAAAGAAGATAAAGAAGATGAATAAATCGTTACAGATGAAGATAGAAGAAGGTGAGTAAAGAAAGAAAAAAGAAGATTTGGGTACCTGAGCCGGATCTTCATGGCAGATGGCATCGGATGCTGTTGGAGGCCTTCAAGGTACGTGAGCTTCCTGTTACCCCGGGAGTCGGAGGGCCACCGCTTCTAATGGTAAGTAATATATTCAATGTTTGTAAATGTCTTTTTTTGCAGGTTTATTCTTTGGATGTGTTTTTTGATTTTTTTGGGGAAGGCACATTGACTGATAATATATTAATCTGTACCTCTTTAGGGTACAGATTAATACATTATTATGCCAATATTTGGGGGGCATTTGTCGCTTGGTATCGCTGTTGATTTTTTGCATTTCATTTATTATGTGGATGTGATGGTTTGTTTGTTCATGCTTAATGTAATTAAAGGTTTGCGATTGGTGTTCGTTGGTACTTAATGTTATATTATGTTAGCTAATGTTTTTTATGGTTAGTTCAGATATTGTTAGAATTTCTTTCTTTCAATTTTACTGTTTAAATTAATTAATGTTGGAGTAATTCATTGTTTTGGATTGGTTAGTGTTACTATTCATTTTGAGTTGGTTTCGGATTTAATTGTTTTGATTGGTTAATGGTTTAATTAATTAATTGTTGATGTTGTTAGTGCTTGTATTGATTGGATTAGCTGGCTACTGTTTGTATTTAGCGAAGTGTGTTTTTTTGGAGTTTAGTTACGTTTTATTACTGTGTGTCTTGTGTATTCATTTATTGTCATTAGGGTCCCCATTGAGTGCTATAGAGGCTTATCATGCCCATATTATTATTATATGGGTATGATGTACCACTATACTACTCAATGGGTATAGGGTGGGTATAGTCAGTCCGGGGTGGGTGCTTAGGCCTCCCGGGTTTGTATCGGGTCAGCGTGGGTTAACCCCTTAATGACTATAGCGGTTAGTAACCGCTAAGGTGATTAAGGGATTAGGGGCCATTATAATGTATTTATTTTGTATATATGCTTTCTGGCAACGGAGAACAGAGGGACCTGCGGTTGTGGTAAGTATAACTTTATTTATTTACTTTATTTATGTATGCTAATGCAGTGTTTAATAAAGGGCAAATAATCTATTATCCATATCTGGATAATAGTTATTTTGCCCATTACTGTAAAGTATGGGTTTGGGCGGAGGCGGGGGGGGGGGGGGGGGGGCGTGTATTGATGTTTTTTAAAATATTTATTAATATACATTTATTTAATATTGTAGATGTGCAGGGGGTCTCCGGAGCAGAACCACGTTGGTTTCAGGTCCAGGGACCCCCTGCTTCCTGAGATACAGGCCCCATTATGGGGTGCCGGTATCCCTCTGCATTGAAATGTCCTGCGTCACGTGACCGGGACATTTCCTTGCATAGGAGATACCGGCACCCCATAAAGGTGCCTGTATCTCGGGAAGCAGGGGGTCCCTGGCCTGAAACCAACGTGGTTCAGCTCCGGAGACCCCCTGCACATCTACACTATTAAAGAAATGTATATTTAAATAAATAATTTTCGGGCGACATTTCCGCTGTGAGAGGCGGCTCTCTTAGAGCAGCTCTCTCTGCAGCAGAAATGAATCGCAGGTTTAGGCCTTTTCTGAGGCTCGATGCTCTTGCTGGCAGCAACTCGCCCGTTTTGGGCATTTTGCTATCACTGGTAATCGAGCCTTTCTGAATACCGTGCTAGCAACACCCAAAAAACGCCATTTTACATTCCCTGGCGATTTTTTTTATCAACCCTCTCTGAATAAGGCCCTTAGTGTCTGAGTTGTGTCTCCCAGATCACGTACTAAGGCCCATAATATAGTGTATGCGGCAGTGCGCTTGCCTGTGCGAACGCACGTGGATGTGCCGCAACTTTTTTGTGTGTATGCTGTGAGCGACACAGTGAAGTACTGTGTGTTTGTGTGTGTGTATGTATGTGTATGTGTGTGTATGTGTGTCTGTGTGTGTGTAAATTCTGTGTAATAAATACGTTTATAATAAATAAATAAATACGTTGGTAAGAATAAATAATTTATTAACATTGTACATACATACACACACACACACACACACACACACACACACACACACACACACACACACACACACACACACACACACACACACACACACACACACACACACACACACACACACACACACACACATACACACACATTTCAGCGGCGTGAAATCTTTATTTTCCCCGTCTTCTCCCCTGTCGGCCGGCTCCATGCTAACTGCCATGCGCGCGCGCGCGGTCGTACTATAGGAAGGCTGACTGACCACAGCCAACTATAACTGCCGCGTGCGCGCACGGCGCAGCAAGCGCGCCCTCTATAGAACAGCCCTAAGAGGCGTTGCAGACAGCGCATGTGTGTGATTTCCCTGCTCTCAACCACCATACACTGTAGAAAAATACACAATAAGGAGCCACTTGGAAATCTTTGGTAGATAAAGATGTTTGTTCCCTTATCGTCTGCATTATCTTTGTTTTCCTGCACATGTATTACCTGGCTGCACCTCTTAAACAGAGGGGGGAGCATGTAAAATTGAATGACAATAGTCATGGGGTGAAGGAAACGGTTATTTCATATACCTACACGTCTGATTGTTTATAAAGGCAGTCAAGATTTAAAGCGATAATCCACGCAGGCGGTTTGTTTTGGTGAATGTTTTTTATGATCAACACAGGATTGAGGCAGGGGGTCTCTGGAGATGAACCACATTCATTTCACCCCCGGGGACCCCCTGCTTCCAGAGATAAAGACCTCCACAGGGGGTGCCCGTAACTGATCTGCTTGGCTACCACGGTTCAAGTAATCATGGAGTTTCTACGGGCCAATAGGAAGCCGTGACATCAGCAGGCTTGTCTTCCTATTGGCCCACGCTATGGGAGAGCTTTAAACTTGCAGAGATACCGGCACCCCCTTATCTCAGGAACCCCCTTTGGAGGTAAGTATCTCAGGAAGCAGGGGGTCCCCCGAGCTAAAATTAATCGAGTATGTAAAAAAAAAAATGAAGTGAATGAAAGGCTTGGAATGCTGCTTTAAAAACAAATAGGCAATGACGTGTGACTTGCTGTTTACAAAGTTCATGCACAAGATACACTCGGAGGAATTTACTGATCAAGTTAATCCAGCAAAAAAGGCATTTTATCTGGCATAGTTATCGGCTGTGGTTCTGTTATTTTCTCCACAACCTAATCTTCTCTTGCTGATCCAGACGAATAATAATACCAGGGTGTAAGTGCCGGTGTTATCAGCATTTGGTATTCTGCAAATTAAAATTGAATAGGCACACGACTGGGTTTTTTTTTTTTCAAAAGCATTACATATCAATGCTCCATTCTAAAGGTGTAACCAAGTAATCAATAATCACAGATATGTTGCACTTCCCTTGTTTTCGGTTGCTGACCTGCAAATTTTGGGGGGGGGGGGGGATTATCTTTTTAACTGAAAATAACCTGGTAGTGGAAGAAACCTTCCTTGTTTATTATCAGGCTTAGCCTGTACATTAATGCTTCCCTCTCTCCTCTGCAAAGTCAGGATGATGGTGCACTTAGAAAAGGGATTGGAAACTCCAGTCCTCAAGGGCCACGACAGGTCAGGTTTTCAGGATACCCCTGCTTCAGCACAGGTGGCTCAATCAGTGGCTCAGTCGAAGACACTGAAGCAGGGATATCCTGAAACCTGACTTGTTGGTAGCTCTTCAGGACTGGAGTTGCCTACCCCATGGTTAACCCCTTGCTTATACCCCAATGATTGATTGAGCCACCTGTGCTGAAGCAGGGATATCCAAAAACCTGACCTGGTGGTGGCCGAGGGCTAGAGTTGCTCATCCCTGATTTAGAAGCGGTTATTTGCAGCAATACATGTAGATGTGCAGCTGGGTTAAGATCACATTATGATTGAATCTTTTTTTTGAATGCCAGGTTTAAAAAAAAAAAAAAAAAAAAAAAAAAAAGTGCAGTGATTCCTGAACCATTTTTTGCATTAATTATTCTACAAAGGGGTAAACATAATTGCTTACATTGCTGTTGGTGGCATTATTTTAATGAGCTTCATTTTGCCTTCGCTCATAATTATGCAGTCAGCATGGCACAACTGGCTTCTTTCTCAGTTGGAAGCCAGTTACCGATGGGACATAGTGGGCCATGATATATCTAATTAGAAGTCACGGCATCATGCTCTGCATCTTCAAATAAATATTAAAACAAAGTATTACATAGCCTGAATTTTTTTAAATCATTTTAGAAATGGGGACAACTGTCTCATCGAACGAAAAAGAGAGATACCAGCACTCCAATAATAAGGAGAGGAGTATGGATGGGGCACTAGGGGAGATAAGGTATAGAGACAGCACTCAGGCTACTGTTTCCAGATGGATGCAGAAGGCCAGAAAGTCCCCAGATTACATGAACCCAAATCCATAGCGTAGTATGTATAGCAGTATTACAAAACCAAGGTTTGCGGTGCTTTTAGTAATAATAGAAACCCCCAGAACTGATATTCAGGAATGGTGAATGTATTAAAATAACGGTTAGGGGTTACTGCTTTTCAGCAACTGCTATAGTTTGTGGGATTTGGGCTTCACCACCTAATATTTTAATATTTGATTTATTATTAAACTTTCTCATCGCTATATTGGTCTTGGAGACGTGTGGGTTTGTAGTAGATTTTGATATGTTTTAAAGGGACAAGAAGAGAGGTTTTCATAGACAAAATGACAGTGTGCTGAGCTATTACAATCTCCCAGGTCTCTTCTTCATGGATAAGTATGAGAAGGAGACCTGAAAGGTTTCAACATCTCTGCACACTATACCTTTATTTCCGAAGAACTCTCTTGTCGGTCCTTTAAAAAGTATCACAACATGCGAGAAATCTGGAAATGGATATCTTCGCATAAACATATCTTAATTAAGTACCCTTCATAAAGATGTTATTTCTATAAATGGAATTGGCATTGAATTATATATAACGTAGTGTTAGCCATGAAATGTCACTATTGGAGGATGTGTTCCCCGCTAATCATTTAATCCAAAATTGTTATTGGTCTATATGCCCCCAAAGAGTGTATTAATATTATGAATGATGCATGCATGGGGTATCCCTCCAGAATAAACTCTATAGCAAAATGACCGATATTAGAATGCAAGTAAGGTCATGAAGACATTTCTAAATAACTTTTCTGTGTAGTCTGTATTTAACACTGGTCACACTTCCAAAGTCTGGGTAACCAAATCTTGGGGTATCTCTGCTGGAGATTGCACAAGCCGAACTATGAGACTTTTGATATGACCTTCAAGATCTGCTCCTTTCCCAATAATGCACATGGAAGAATTCCAACTCTCCGCTGCCTTTCAACTTGTGCTGTCTCAATCTCTTGCCTTCAGTACTGGTTTTGTTACTGGTGCCACGAGACCTGATTTACTCTTACCTTTGCTTCATTCACGGAGGAAAAAAAGGGGTAGTGTAGTGCGCTCTAAATCAACTATGTTAAACTACCACAGCCAGGTGCTCAAAGTGATAGGAAAATAAAAATATATGTAACTAGGACCATGAAAAAATGCAGCAGGTATATAAAGATGGCTCAAAACATCCAATAGTGCACATTTAAAGAAAAAGATACCAGCGCAAAAAACATGTTCCAAAATAGAAAAATATTTTATATAGGGAAATAAAAGTAACACAAATGATAATTTATGTTTCTTTTATTTCTATATAAAATATTTTTCTATTTTGGAACATGATTCTGCGCTGGTATCTTTTTCTTTAAATTTGCTTCATTCACGTTCATACCTCCTAATATTAAACTACATACCCGAGTATTATTACAGGTCGGGGTGTATGTTCCCGGCACGTAATCAGAGGCTATCTTACACACCTGTACACTTCTCCTGCAGGTCATTTACCAAATTCAACAATATAAAGTAAAGCTCAACATCTTAAAAAATATATACTCATTATAACACCAAAACAAAATACAATATGCATTAGAAGTATAAATATTGTAAAAATATATATATTTTAAGATTATGCCATTTTTGTTTAGTAAATTCCCTGTGCAAGAGTTTAACATTGTGTGTGCTACATATATAAAAGCCCTATCTCTGAACTCCTACACCTGACTGAGGCCCCTGTCATATAAACAGGAGTTGCAGGCTCTTTTTGATCCGAAGGATTTAATTCCCTCCTCTTTAATTGAATGTTCTGAGATCGCCTTTTGTGCCATTTCTACAGAACAGTAGCTAAAGAAAGGTTGTAATTACAAGCAACAGTAGATTAAGCAACTGATTATGTGGTTCCTGAACAAACCATTTCCTGTACGAGCCATTAAAATCGTGGTATGAACAACAGCATAATTCATTCCCCATGAATAACAGTTCTGTTTCCTACATTTCCATGAGTCTTGTTGAAGCAGGATGGATATCCTCCTGGCGTGCTTGGGGAGCTTCGTGGATCATGTACACCAGGCAGCAGTATTTTATTACCTGTTGGGGCTCTCTCACCAATATCACCTGGAAGAAAATGTTCATGTAACCATTTCGCTACTGGACTTGCCCCATGCCTGTTCGGTGAGTGGGATGGGGGGCTTGACAAGGGAGGGGAGGTTTGACAAAGGAGGGGTGGGGGGGGGGGGGCGGGGAGAGCCCATCTGCTCCTTGCATTTTTCTTACTGCAGAGTAAGAGGCCCAGTTTCTTGACCGATCCTGGAAATTACAACCTACTTCCTGTCGGGCCCAACTTCCAGGTTCGGCCAGACGGGCTACTCTCAGTCGCTGAGTCTGGGACAGTTGTCCTGGCACTTTCCCCGTGATGGTGGCCCTACATATGTTAGCTAGTTTGTGCAAATAAGTATCTGCCCCATTCCCCCAAAAGGCCACTTCTTCCAGCAGTGTTCCTTTTTTGGAGTTGATTAAATATGACATCAAAGGATAGTAAGGGTATAGGGTCAGTTAGCAACAACCACTTGCTATAAAATTGGGGCACAAATAATTTCTCAGTGATTTTGAATTGTGAGGTTATAATTTAGGTTTCTGGAGGTAAATCTGAAAAGATATTAAACATAATTTAATTTTGATGTGCATGGCAGCAAATCATAGTATACACAACATATAGACCCAGATACACTTAGAAAAGCGGGCCAATAGTCATCTGCAATGGATAATAGATGTCCGCGGCCACCACGTCTAAATTACCAGGAAGTGTATTGGCACGTTAAACGGTAAGTATCTCGAGAATCTGGGTATCCTGCATGATGTCTGAAGGAGCGGCTCAGTGAGTAAAGACATTGACTCTGCAAACAACGACATTGAGTTTGAAGCAGGGGAGCCTGTAAATTCTCATTTACCACTATTAGGAGGGAGAAGGACCAACATTGCATCCATATCCAGTAAAATGAAAGAGACCTGCTAACTAGGGCAGTGGGGAGGGGTGAGCTTGACACCTGGGAGGGAGGGGCCACTAACCTCCAACAGCTGAGACCAGCTGACAATAAGTTAAACAACACACAGAACCCCAAGAAGCTCATTTTGGGAAACCCTAAGCCCCCACAAAAATATATATGTATATAAGTGTCAAAAAAGAGTGCTACTGAGTGTGGCGGATGCATATAACAAAGAACAAAAAAGCCTAATGTTACTTCCAATATGACAAAAATACACAGTAAAATACTTATATATTCTCTTGAAAAAGGGCCATTTAGTTTAACCCTTTGGCCAAAGCGTCATAAGCCTGTGAGCCACATCACGGCAGACCCTGCTCACAGGCCCTAACACTAAGATAAAATACTAATACACCTTTACTAGGATTAAAATTATCATTTACCTCTATTAGGAGGGAGAAAGAACAACATTGGATCCATACCCAGTAAAATGAAAGAGACCTGCTAACTAGGGCAGTGGGGAGGGGTGAGCTTGACACCTGGGAGGGAGGGGGCACTAACCTCCAACAGCTGAGACCAGCTGACAATAAGTTAAACAACACACAGAACCCAAGAAGCTCATTTTTGGAAACCCTAAGCCCCCACAAAAATATATATGTATATATATTAACTTGATTTTTTATGTGTACTTTGATTGATTACAATGCGGATGGACTTAGAATAAAAGAAAACGTTCTTGAGAATTTCCCCTAGATGGCATAGACTTCTTGTTTGGTGTCTCGGAGCTGTAAATAGTGCAGCTTAGCCCTGGAAGACACTCTGCTTTGAGCACGGCAAAATAATTTTTTGTTACATTTTGGGCAGGATTGATGTTTTTAGTCTGAGTCGTAGGCCCAGATTCACTAAACGGTGCTTAGCTTTAGCACACCTTTACTACCACGGATGAGAGTAAAGGCTTGCTAAAGTTTAGCCCCCTTTTGTGGCTCTGGGACAAAGTGCTTTTTTAATGGTGTTTTGAGATCCGTAACTGGTCTGATCATAAAACATGCAACAATTCAAATTTTTCTGCAGTTACAATTGAATTATACATCAGTTTATAAAAATTCACAAAGGCGACTGTTTTTAATTTAGTTTAAAATGCTTACCCTGAAAAGGTCTACAACATTGATACCCAAAGGATAAATGTACAATTAATTATGATAAGAAAGAGTGCACAGTTTGTCTTGTGTGGCAATACGCCTGGATTCCAATATTTCCCGGTACCGAGGTTAAGCTTGAAAGTTATTTGTTTAATGCAGGGGTGCGCAAAGCAGGGGGTGTGACCCCCAGGGGGGGAGCAAGATTTTTCTGGGGGGGTGGCGGCTGCAGAGGCCCTACAGGGCGGCGGCTGCTGAGGCCCTACGTTCATCCCCACAGCATTTAAATGAAGCGTCGGGGGATCGCGTGAGGCCTCTGCAGTGTCTCCTTCCTTGTCTTCAGCGATGGGTCGCCATGGCAACGTGGCATCAAATAACACCACGGTGTCATGTGACGTGACACGTCGCCATGGCAACGCGTGTCAAATGACGCCGTGGGTCACGTGACGTGACACGTTATTTGACACTGGATTTTAGGTAAGGGGGGGGGGCGCGTGCACAGGGGCTGGCAGGCAGGGGGGGTGCAGCGCACAAAATTAATGCACCCCTGGTTTAATGTACTCACATTGCAACAATTATAACCTGCAGCTTTGCAAACAGTTACAATGTAGCAGTGTATAATTTATATGTTGGTCTGAATAAATGATAGCCCATAAATTCTTCATTGTGTTAGGTTTGTGGTTTGTGATGCTAGCTTAGGAGGCATTACTCAATGTGACATACTCAAAATAGGTTTTTAAAAATATCTCTAAAATAATACCGCATTGTTTAAACAGATGATTCAGTTTATCTTGATATATATCATAGCACTATGCAGCACATACATAGCCCGAGAACAAATGACAGCTACTTCCCTTTCTAAAAGCGTAGGAAGGTCAAGACATGTTGTTTAAGATGTAAAAGGCTCCAGCTATACGTATTTGGGGCCCATATTTACAAAGCAGGGCTATGCTGTACAACGTATTACACAGAGAAGAGCCACCAAATGAATAAATGGATGGATAATCGGACTTACGTGGAGAGGCTAAATTAGATTTGATTAGAAAAGAGGCATCTAAGAGGGGATATGATAACTATATAAAAATAAATTCGGGGACAGTACAAGGAGCTTTCAAAAGAACTACAGGCAGTCCTCGTTTTACAACGCTTCGCTTTACAACGAATGGCTTATCCAACGCTATGCAATGCATACGTATGTTCATTGTTACAATGCCAAAACGGCTTATCCAACGCTCTTACGACGCTTTACAAAGTTATTTATGTGTATATAATATATATATATTATACTATATAATATATTATATTTTTATATTATATTATATATATAATAAAGTACATGCACTATATAATATATTATATTATTTATGTGTGTGCTGCATATCTTATTGTCTGCGTAAAATATTTTGTGTATTTTAGCATTAAAAATGCCTTCAGGAACGGAACCTTTCATTTAAACAGTGTTCCTATGGGAAAACGTGTTTCGCTTTACAACGTTTCGCTATCCAACGCCATTTTGAGTAACGCATTGTGTCGGATAACCGAGGACTGCCTGTATTCATCCCAAGGACAGTACAAAGGATTTCACCAGCAACAAAGGAAAGGGTTCTTTACAGTAAATGCAGTTAAAATGTATAATTCATTACACATAGAGACTGTGATGGCAGATACAACAGATATCTTCAAAAAAAGGTTGGACATCTTTTTAGAAAGGAAGGGTATACAGGGATATACCAAATAAGTAAACATGGGAAGGATGTTGACCCAGGGAGAAATCTGATTGCCAATATTTGGAGTAAGGAAGGAATGTATTTTTCCCCTTATGAGATATCATTAGATGATATTTCACTGGGGTTTTGTGTTTGCCTTCCTCTGGATCAATATACTGTAAGTGCAAATATAGGATGAAGTATTTGTCGTCTAAATTTAGCATACAGTAGGTTGAACTTGCTGGACTACCTACTATGTAACTATGTATTCCAGAGTCCAAAAACAACTTACGGGTGCTTTAAGTGAAAGGGACGTTGAAAGGGACGTTGAAAGGGACATTGAAAGGGACGTTGAAAGGGACGTTGAAAGGGACGTTGAAAGGGATGTTGAAAGGGACGTTGAAAGGGACGTTGAAAGGGACGTTGAATGGAACATAAGCAGATATCTGCAAACTTACTAAAATCCAGATGGCAGGTATTTTACCCCAGAACTTTCCAAGAAATTTAAAGAAAATATGAAAAATGTGAACTTTTAGAGCCAACATTTCTAGCAATTTTTGGGGTCATCATATACACCAAGACTCTTCAACTGGTGACCCGCGGGCCACATCCAGCCCAGAAAAAGCCTTGTTGTGGCCCTCTGACGTTCTGCCCCTAGTAATCTGACATCAGTTGCTTAAAGGAGCAATCCACGCGATTTATTTATTCTTATATTTTTTACATTGGGTTGAAGCAGGGGATCTCCAGAGTTGAACCCCATTAATTTCAGCTCCTGCAGAACCCCTTTTTCCCGAGATACAAACCTCCAAAGTGGGTGCCGGTATCTCAGGCAAAGTTTAAAGCTGCCATGTCACATGGGGCGAATAGGAAACCGCACCTGCTGACATCACGGCTTCCTATTGGCCGGTCTGGCACAGGAGCTTTGAAACTTCGCTATTACACGAACCCTGCTAGCCGGGCGGCTACTGGCACCCCCCCCACAGTCTGTATGTCCGGAAGCAGGCTGCCCCCAAAGCTGAAATTAACGAGGTTCAGCTTCGGAGACCCCCTGCTTCAATCTGATGTAAAAAATAAATAAGTCAAATAAAATCTTGGATTGGCTCTTTAACTAATTTGTCACACTGAATGGAATGAGTACCGAACACTGAAACTCACCTGTCATTTAAGTTTATGTAAATGTATACGACACTGATCTAACAAATGGAAGTTACATTTGTCCGAGACTGATGTTTTATTAAAGCAGCAGTTCAAGCAATATCCTACATGTGTGTTTTTTTTTTAAAATAAATCAGTTCTGTACAATGAGAAAATGTTAATAGTTCTAATGTAGGAAGCATTTCCAAAGTGACATCCCCCCTCCCCTTCTGATAGGCTCTGGCTCTTGAGACCCGCCCTCTCTGTAGCAGTGAACCAATTGTATCTAGTAACTGCCCAGTCAATCATATTCTAGGAGCTACATTGCCCAGAATGCTGTGCAAGAACTGAATTAAATAGCCCAGAGCAAGCGATTGATTACAGGAGAACAGATCGATCTGTATCTTAACTAATCACTTATCAGTGTGCAGATTGTATTGATACACATATTGAATGGGGGAAAAAAATATATATATTTTTTTAAACGGCAGCTTGAACTGCAGCTTTAATGGGAACCTTAGTTGGTTTTTAATTTTTTAAACCACAATCGGTTAGGAATTATGCAATCTTCAAGAATTGAAGACCCATTGAAATATTGATTCACTCATTTCACCCACGTGGGGAACACTATTTCAGTATTTTTTTATTGAAGCTCTATTAAGCATGTTTACTCTTGATCACCCAAATACAAATGTTGCTATCTGGAAGTGGCACGACTGGTTACTGGGATGATTGCACCACCATCGACATGCAATGACTATGGCATCTTGAAACTAGTCTGTGTCCGCATCTGCCTGAAGCTGAGAGGGTTCCACTCCAGCTCATCGGGGACAGCCGCCGACGCCAAATCCCCCAACGTAGAAAGTGAACCATACCTTCACTGTCAGGGACGGGCTTTGACCTTCTGAGGCCCTAAGCTATGTCAAGTTTAAGAGGCCCCAAAAATTGAAAATGGATTGATTATGCTGACTGAAGGGAGCATTGAAAATATAAACATGAAACTGAAACGAATTAAAGCATTATACTAGTGTTGGTGTATACATAGTTGACGGTGGAAAGCTATAATTAACAGTGTTCGCATATCACATTAATGTTATTAAAACATTTTTTTTCGTGATTTTGAGAGAGCAAAGTAATTGATGATGTCTTAAAATGGTAAGTGACACATTTTGTAACTTTCGATGCACATGATGCTTAGGGTCATATTTGAACGAAAATGCCCATATTTATATTGAATCCTGACGATCCCTTATACGCAGAGACACACGCTGAGACCCAGAGAAGAGCACACACACACACTTTACACTAATTAACAGCTTTTTAGACAGTAACATCTGCATAATTGTATTTTAGGATGACGAGCCTAGTATAAAAAACAAATTACATTGTAATACACATTCTGTTAGGAATAAGGATACATTTAGTGCAGTTGCGAATTTTCTCAGGTTGCAAAGTAACCACTGCATTAGAAAATATAGGGCATGAAAAATGAATAACTTCTTCCATCCAGAAGCCTTTCCCCTGCTAGAATGATAAGTAGAATAGTCTGTGCCTTATCTTTTCGGGTTTTCAGCCAATATGAATGTTACTGATTTAAGAAGCAGCATATCCCACCAACAAGCAAGTTGAAACATTGAAGACTTGTAAATAAGTTGTCAGTTCATAATAGCTACAGTACTTTCATGCTGACCTCCAAAAGTTCCAGAGAAAAACTGCATGGCCAGTTGAACGTGAATTTGGATAAAGACGTAGGAGCTATATATTACCATGGTGACAACGGTCAATAGAACAGTGTTCAAAATGGACTGCTCCCAGGGTTCCAGGATGTAGCAGCATGTTATAAGAAGATATTGATAATAGAGCCAGTAAAGGTAATCCTTAATGTGCTTTATATCCATCTTTGTTATATACACCCGCAACTTGACACCTGAGTAAGAAGAAAAAAATATGTTGTTGTTGAAGTCTAAAGTAGCAAGAGTTTCATTATAGATAAACGTCCAATTTTGTAAAAGAGGGACAATTACGGGAAAAAAACAAAGCTTATTCGGTCTTATAACCTTTTTCTAAAACATGTCTTCCAGTGTAAAATGTGAACGCCATTCCACTCTAGAAAGTAATAATTTGAATAAACAGGCGACGTACAAATTAAATGGGGATAAATTTGGGGATAAATTGGGGGAATCCTTGATGGAGAAGGATTTAGGAGTGCTTGTAGACAGCAGGCTTAGCAATAGTGCCCAAAGTCATGCAGTAGCTGCAAAGGCAAACAAGATCTTATCTTGCATTAAACAGGGAATGGATGGAAGGGAAGTAAACATAATTATGCCCCTTTATAAAGCACCTTGAATATGGAGTACAATTTTGGGCACCACTCCTTAGAAAAGAGATTATTGAAGTAGAGCAGCGGTACGCAAACTGGGGGGCGGGAGTTTTGTCTGGGGGGGCGTGGGATGTTGCAGAGGCCCCGCGCTCTTACCCCAGGCATTTAATTTAATGCCGGGGGATCGCGCGAGGCCTCCGCAACAAGGGAACTTACTTGGTTTCAGACGCATCTCCATGGCAATGCGGCATCAAATGACGCCGCAGGTCACCTGACGTGACGTCACGTGACCCCGGAGCATAATTTGATGTCTGTGGAAGGTAGGAGAGGGGGCGCGAGACCGGGGAAGGCCTGTCAGGGGGGCACAGCTTAAAAAGTTTGCGCTCCCCTGAACTAGAGAGAGTGCAGAGAAGAGTCACAAAATGAATAAAGGGGATGGACAATCTAACATGAGGAGAGGCTAGCTAAATTAGATTTATTTACATTAGAAAAGAGGCATCTAAGAGGGGATATGATAACTATATACAAATATATTTGGGGACAATACAGGGAGCTTTCAAAAGAACTATTCATCCCACGGGCAGGACAAAGGACTCAGGCCATCCCTTTAGGTTGGAGGAAAGGAGATTTCACCAGCAACAAAGGAAATGGTTCTTTACAGTAAGGGCAGTTAAAATGTGGAATTCTTTACCCATGGAGACTGGGATGGCAGATACAATAGATTTGTTCAAAAAAAGGTTGGACATCTTTTTAGAAAGGAAAGGTATACAGGGATATACCAAATAAATAAACATGGGAAGGATGTTGATCCAGTGAGTAATCTGATTGCCAATTCTTGGAGTCAGGAAATAATTTATTTTTCCCCTTATGAGATATCATTGAATGATATGACACTGTTTTTTTTTGTTTGCCTTCCTCTGGATCAATAAGTAAGTATAGATATAGGATAAAGTATCTGTTGTCTAAATTTAGCATAGGTTGAATTTGATGGACGCATGTTTTTTTCAACCTCATCTACTATGTAACTATGAATCTTTTGATTTCGTGTGCATGATTTCTACACAGAAAATAGATTCCAACACTTATAATAAACTTATTTGTAAAACTATTGTATGGCTTTACATGTTTATGATGTCAACACATGCCTTCTTTATATGATGCTTTGTTTCAATGTATATGTCAATCTACAATAAAGGATCGTTAAATTTTTTTTTTTTTTTTTATCTTTGCAATGACATGGGAAAAAAATGACATAAACGGAGCCCAATCACTGTGAATTCACTAAGCGCGTAACTACCATTGACTGCCAGTTAAAGCTGGATCATGGGCAGAGATGGGTGATACCATTAACATAACTCTCAGGTACCTCAGGTGTGCTACTTTTTGAGCACAGGTGTCTCTCCTATGTTATTTGGAGGGAGGTTTGAGGGGATATATATAGAATGTCAGTCAGTCAGTTGAGCGGGTTTTAGAAGAAATTATTCCATACATGAGCAAGTTCAGCATCATTCCTGCATTGTTATGCTGCTCTGTGATTCGGTATGTCTGGCACAGAACGTGCACACAGTGAGCGGACTGCCTTTCGCACAACCAATTCCAATTGTACGTGCAAATACATGTCATGAACCATTATGAACCCAGTCAAAATATTACATACATTATTTATAGCAGTTGGGTGGGTCTTGAAGTAAAAAATTGCCATGTCAATAGTGTCAAGCAGCATTCTTAAGTTTAAAGATGTTAAGCTACTAGTAGAATTGAATGCAAATGTGTAATATGAGCGTGTTCACATGTACTTGAGGATATACTGTATTTGTCTGCTATTTATCAGGGGGGCTCAACTCCAATCCTCAAGCCCTCCCAACAGGTCAGGTTTATGGGATATCCCAGCACATGTGACTCATTCAGTCCCTGCTTAAGCACAAGTGGCGCGATCAGAGGCTCAGTCTTTAGGGCCTATTCTAGTAGCTTCGATAAAATTACTGCCAACTCAAACGGTTTGGCATGACATTTGTATTATCACGATATTCAGAAAGAATCAGAAAGCATTACCGCAAGTCACAAACCGTGAGGTAGGAAAATGCCAATACCGCTCTGGACAGCTGTGACCTTATCTCAGCCTCATTCTAAGTCCTACTGCTGTGATCTTCCCGCAGTCTGTAAGAGCTGCACAGGGAGTGCTGCACAGGGAGAGCTGCGTCTCTTACAGATGATCGCACTGTTTTTATTTACATTTTAATCACACGGTATTGTAGCAGGGGGTCTCTGGAGCAGAATCGCATTCATTTCAGCTCCGGGGACCCCTTGCTTCCCGGGTTACAGGCCACGGTATGGGGTGCTGGTATCTCCTGCGATATTAAATCTTCCGGTCACGTGATGTGGGAGATTTAAACAAACTGTAACTCGGGAAGTAGGGGGTCCCCAGACCTGAAATGAATGCGGTTCTGCTCCGGAGACCCCCTGCTACAATACTGTGTGAATAAAATAAAAACAGCTTCATTACCTTAGCGGCTAATTTGGCATAATTGGTCTGCTCTATAATATGATAACAAGCAAGGTACCGCTAACCCTCCTCTAGTATTGTGTTTTTATTGTGGGTAGAGGGGGTGGGTGGAGGTGGTATTTGGCCAGTGGTGGGTGTTTATGCCTACTGGGAGGGTAGCAGGAGGGGTTAAGCCCTTCATAACCTTAGCGTTAACTCCTCCTGGAATCCTCCCGCATGGCCTAAACACCCACCATGGGCCAAATTCCACCTTCACCTACCCCCTCTACCCACAATAATCCGGCATTGCTATTTAACCCCTTCTTTACCTTAGTGGTTAGCCACTAAGGTAATGAAGCTGCCTGTTAATGTATTTTTATTACATAGGATTGAAGCCGGGAGTCTCCGACGCTGCTATTAATGCGGGGCAGCTCCGGTGACTCCCGGCTTCAATCCGATGCAGTAAAAATATATAATTTCTTCTAGGTCCTACCGCAAATCCCGTCCCGCCACCCTTGAGGTGGCAAGGTGAGTTCTGCGAGTTGTTCGCTACTTGAGAGCCTCGATGATCTCATCAGAGCTACTAGAATAGGATGATTTCTTCGAAAATGCGAGTTGGAGTTCTTTTTGCGCTCCCGCATGGTGTGTCCGAGCGGGAGTGAGACCACTCGGGGAGATGCACTTCCCGAACGAGTTTGGCATGCTACCGGAGCTTTCTGAATAGCAACCATGCCAAATCGTTCGGGAAGTGCTCCAAATCGTCGATGAGTTAGTTATCGAAGTTTATAGAATAGGCCCCTTTGACTGAGCCTCTGATTGAGCCAGCTGAGCTGAAGCTGGGATAGCCTGAAAATGTGACCTGTTGGGGGAGGGGCTTGAGGACTGGAGTTGGGCATTCATGCTCTTTATCATGGGTCAGTAAAGCAACCGCACGATTATAAGGAGGTAGAGAGTTTTTCTTCCAAAAAAATCATTCATGGGTTTTCCCATTCTAATCATCAAGGGGGGAAAAAACGGTGCAACGAATTGACACATTTGCCCATCACTAGTTTAAGGATTTGCATTGCCAGATTTTGGGAAAATCTTCTATTCTTGTAGCTGCTACAGCACAAAGTGATCCCGTCTGAGAGTATAAAAAAACCCAGAAAGGCCCAGCACGACATACAAAGTGACACAACGTATAATTCAATACGTCAGTGCTATTCTGCTCATGAGTAAGGGTCCTTTAGTTAAACCGTTTGGCCAAATCGTTGTAAGCCTGTAACCAACATCAAGGCATGACCAATTTGCAGGTCCTAACACTACCTGGTCAAATTCTCATGTACCTCTCTTTAGAGAGTATAGTAGAAGATGTTCCGTAGCCTACAGAATTATAACTGTATCAATGTTTGTATCAATATGTAAACGTGTGTTGTACTCTGGCTTACTGAAGACCCAAATGATATTAATGGTCTTGCCAACAGCTTGAAAGTTAAACATTGTCTCCATGGCCTGCCACCTAGTTCTCAGTGTCTACATTACTACTGTACTTACTAGTTTATTACCCCAGGGAAAAGAACAATGGGACCATTGTTAAGGTTTTACAGGATGATTGGACATTGTAAAGTTTCTGGCTGTGGAGTTTTAAATTAACATAGCAAAAATATGCATTTTCCCCCCCCAGCGAAAGCTCAATATTCAATAATAAGTAAAAAACAAAATCAAAATACTTTTTGAAAAGTAAACAAGCTTTCAGTGCGGGATTGAAACTTAAGAAAAAAACACCCGAATGCAGAAGAACCTGAAAGACGAGTTCTATTCAAAAGGTGACATTCTGGTTCAACACTTTTGTATGCATGAGTACCAAAGAAATCTCACCCCCCCCCCGCCCCGTCAAAGTAAACATCATTCAAACAGGTTTGTAATGGCAATATCCCCATGCAAAGTTACAGGCAAAATTAAATGTATTAATAGTATATTGATATCTAAAAAAAGGTTCTCATAGGGTTCCAAGCAATATTGACCTCAATACAAAAATAAATGGTCCATCTCCTTTAAAAACAAACAAACAACCGTAATAACTTTTATTATCCAGTAAAGAGATCTGTAGATATTGTTTTTAAGTTTTCAGGACCACAAAAGTTCTAGTGCATCTTATTAGTCGTCGGGACCAGCAACCATACAACACATTTGACAACAGCAGCATACCCTTCGGAGGATGGAAAAAAGATGTAGAAACTTTGCAGCCAGACATCTAATACATAGCACAATAATATGTGAAAGCTGTTCCAGCAAAATGGTTAAAAGTTTATATATGAAACGCTTCCAAAAAATAGAAAAAATAATAATCCATTATTTGAAAGGGGCTATTGTGATTAGGGACTGCATTAAATTAGGCTATTTCCATTTGAAATGATGTTGAATACAGTACAATGCTCACCTGTTAGCTCCCAAAGCAAACTTTGCACCTGGTCCAGAAGATAATTGCTTGTCGGCTGCAGGAAGAACTACCGTAGTGTGAATAGAAAACTAGTAAGTCAGGCTGCTTTATCCAACCTAGGTGTGTCTGTCACTCCCAATTCCCTGTTAAAAAAAAACTCCCATATAGAAACCCTGATTCCAAAGATTAATAATTGACTGAAAGAAAACCGTTTTACACGAACGGAATAGTTAAACCATTGCCCTGCAGACAGTTGGCAATCCTTTTGCTTTCCTGTCTTCATGCTTGGCGGTGGGCATTGTTGGTGCTCAGGTTCAGAGCCGCAGACAGGAGGGGGAGAGATGGTACCGGTGTCTCGGGCGCGGTGACTGAGAGGGGCCCGGCTGTCGGTCCTCTAGTTGTCCCCGGGCCTGGCTCTCCCCCAGGTGTGAACCTCCCTCACTGACTGTCCTACGCCAAGCGGCTGATGCTGGTGAGTGCCGGAAGCAAGCTGGGCTCAGCTTCCGGCGCGCACTGGTACAAGAGGCCCGGCGGCAGCGGGGGGATTGAGTGAGAGGGGGGGGGGTAATTGACAGAGGAGGAAGGGAGGGGAATTGAGTGGGCATGGGGTAATTGATGGAGTGGTGGGGAGAGTGGCAGGAGAGAGGGGATGAGTGAGTTAGAAAAAGAGGGAGTAGAAGTGAGACGCAGGGGAGAGAAATACATGCGAGGCGGGGGTTTGAGTGAGAGTGGGGTAATTGATGGAGGGGGCTTGAGAGAGGTGAGAGGGGGGAGTGAGGATAAGAGGGAGTGAGACGGAGGGGAGAGAAATACACATGGGAAGAGGGGGAAATAGAGGTGGCTCTCGAGGTGTGAAATGGAGGGGGGGAGGGGTTTGCAAGACCGCCGACACGTGGTGGGGGAAAGGGCCGCCGGTCGTAACTCTAGTCCTGGGCCCCGGGAAAACTGTCTGCCGCCCTGGTCAGTTTAATATCCTTGTAATAGACATGCTCCCCTGGAGTAGCCTGAAGGACACTAACCCTAGACTCATGCGGTAATACTTCACCCTTCAATGCTTCTCTTTTTGGGTCCAACACGTGGGGGAATGCAGTGTGTCAGGTTTATGAAGTCAGCCATCAGTACAGCAGTATCCTTCAAGCTAGAGCTTTGTAGCTGGAAACCCAACAGCAAAGCACTTTGTCTCATGTCAATGCTACAAAGAGTCAGCATCCTTTTTGAGTCTGGCGACAGCATTACATGTCAGTGCAGCAGGTCCATTCATTAGAGGGCGTTCATTCCTGGCAGCACAATTATTATTTATTTTTTGGTTTCAATATATGCAGCATTTGTTTAACTTTAATGAAAACTAATGACCTAAACTGCCAATCAATTCATTCTCCTGTGATCGATTGGCGCAGGGGTCCCCAAACTCAGCCCTCAAGAGCCACCAACAGGCCGGCTTTTATGGATATCCCTGTTTCAACACAGGTGGCTCAATCAGTGACTCGGTCAAACATTGTCTATTGTTACAGCTTTCAACTCACCTGCAGTCTCCTGCTGGGAACACTGCAAGAGATCTGACTGTGATAATTTGGTGTGTGGCTGGGCTCAAAAATAGATGTGCCAGAGCAACCAAAGCATGCTCAGTACATTCAAACGAATTAAAATGGCATTAAGAGTTGAAGGGGGGAAAAGAATGCAGTATTATCTAATACAGGGGTGCGCAAACTGGGGGGGGCACGGGTGGTTGCAAAGGCACCGCGCTCTTCCCCCAGGCATTTAAATGAAATGCCGGGGGACGCGTGAGGCCTCTGTAACCTACTTACCGAGATTCTGAAGAGCTGCAAGGACGCGTTGCATGGCAGTGCGGAGTGACGTCACACGTCAATCTCTATGGCAACGGGGTCATTTGACGCCGCCGAGCAAGGTGAGGGGGGCGCGAGAGCAAGGGGGAGCAGGCAGGTGGGCGCTGCTGAAAAAGTTTGCGCTCCCCTGATCTAATACAACTCGTTTATAAAAGAAAAAAAGATTTCTGTAATGCGCCTTTTTAAGATGTTTCAGTTGTCAACACTGATTCAAACCTAATCTTTATGTATTTTGTGGGCGTGGGGCACTAATAATCTTTAACCCTTTGATTCCATTATGAGTTGCAGGTCTCTCTGCCTGTGAACAGGTTAAATAATTCAGTGTTACAAACCTTTATGGAAAAATCTATTGCTGTCTCACCATCTGCACACCAGACAGTCTATCAGAGAAATTGTTTTACCGATGGCGGGGATCAGGATTTCAAGATAAATTAGATTTAAAACTCCATATTGTTGGCAAGAGAAACTCGATCGTTAGTCTTAATTCTTTCCCTGTAAAATCAAGCAAGAAGCAATACAATGAAAACAACTATGGTGTAATGCAATACAGGGAGTAGGACTAAGGGCCTCATGCAATAAAGGCTGAAGAAAAAATCGCCAGGATTTTCAAATCGCCACTTTTGGCATTGTTACTATCACGGTATGCAGAAAGGCCCGAATACCAGTGATAACAACATTTGCAGAAATGGCGAGTAGCCGGCGGCGATAGGATCTGCCCTCTGAAAAGGCCTTACTATCTGCTGCAGGGAGAGAGCCGTCACTCCCTGCGCAAAGCTCGCCAGGAATTTTTAATTTATCATTACAATTTTAATAATAGTGTAGATGAGCAGGGGATCTCAGGAACAGAAGCGGATTGGTTTCAGGTCCAGGGACCCCCTGCTTCCCGAAATAAAGGCCCCGTTATGGGGTGCCGTTATCTCCTATGCTTTGGATTCCCACGATCATGTGACGTGGGACATTTAGATGCATAAGAGATACCGGCACTCCATAATGGGGTCTGTATCTCGGGAAGCAGGGGGTCCCCGGTCCTCAAATCAATGCGGTTCTGCTCCGGAGACCCCCAGCTCATCTACACTAGTATTAAAACACAAATGTAAACAATTAAAAAATTCGTTACTATAGCGGCTATCTGCTATTGTAATGAAGCTGCTTTAATGTAATTTTTATTAATAGTGTGGGGGAGCAGGGGATCTCCTGAGCTGAACCGCTTTGATTTCAGCCTCGGGGACCCCCTGCTTCTCGAGTTAGAGGCCCTGGTATTTAAATCCCCAGTTATTTCACGCATACGCTTTAAAAATGGAGGCGATACCGGCACCCGATGCCC
Source organism: Ascaphus truei (assembly GCF_040206685.1). Lineage (NCBI taxonomy): Eukaryota > Metazoa > Chordata > Amphibia > Anura > Ascaphidae > Ascaphus > Ascaphus truei. Next base: position 40,739,020 of record NC_134496.1, read on the forward strand.
CATACCAAAGTGCATACAGCAAATAAAAATATCACTTGTGAGCATATTCACATGTCTGAGACAGGTCTGCTTTTCCCCATTCTCTCTTAGGCTGCATCCTCGCTAGTGCTGAGCGGGCGGCGCTTGCCGAGTTTCCTTTGTGGAATGTGAATTCTCACGTCCCGCTCACGCGGAGCGCGCGTGCTCATGCGTGGACACGCACGCTCTCCCAAGCTTGGCGCTTGGGAAGTAAAAAAAAAGTGTGTTTGAAGTGCCCCCCATGCACACCCCCCTCCCGCGCGCGCACAAAATTCGCAGAACACTCGCGTTCATGCTTGAAGAGTTGGTGATGTCACTACATATATAATGTTTGTGTAGCATATGTTTTACAATACATTGCAGGTTAATGGGGTAAGGTGCACAGATGAAAAAACTAAATGATAATAATAGTATATGCATATAGGTACTCTCCATATAAACAAAAAAAAAGAGAACACAAACAACTTTACTGACCTTTGTAACGATTGCACCAATGTAGTTAATGGCAATGTTACAACATTCTCTTCACAAACAGCGATGAGCTATTTCCTGAATGTACTTGCCCTGTGTGTGGTGGATGCTGCCATGTTGGAAATTGTGAGCTCTGTGATGAGTTCTACCATCTGATGGTAATGCCTTGTGACGTTTGGGTCAAAAATGCCCAAAGTGCAAACCCTTTAATCAACTTAAACGTATCCTACATATTGAATGTGTATACAATTTATATTTACCATAGAGATCAGAGGAAAGCAGTAACCATTATACCATACTGTATAAGTTGTAATAGAACAGAATTAACCCCTTTGCTTCCACTGCGGCCTACAACACATTTTTCAGGCCCTTCTACAAGGTAAAGAGGAATGGGAACCTCTTCTGCTGACCTGAAATTGATTATTGTGTGCTTTTTATGTGGCTTTTATCTTTGGGAAAATACTAGAAACTGTAATATATTTTGATAGCTTTGTTGATTTTGACAATATTTTACTTATTTAGAATAAGAATACCTGTAGCTTTATATATTTTTAATTTTTTTAAACTGGGTTCTTTGTAAGTTTAGATACTACATATAGAACTAACCATCAAATGTGTACATACTGTATATGGTTTGGTCATAAATCATTGAAACCAGAGAAGCTGCTTATTTAGATATGATCTGAAAATGAGAAAATTGCAACCTACTGAAGAGGGATCGAGGGTGATTTGAAAGCTTTTATTAAACATGTTACTGCCAGAGATAGGGTTGCCAGGTGGCTTCTCAAAAAATACTGAACACAATGGCGAAAGGTGCGACGCGCTCGAGACACCCATACACACACTTCTCTCTCCGCTCTCCGTTCCATGCTGTTTCCTCCTCGCCTTGCCCCACCCTCAGGCTCCTGACACCTCCAGCAGCAGCCACTCACGATTGAGGAAGCCGCCTAGTCCCCTACAATAGCAACAGCCCTGCTTTCTCTCTGCTCGGGGGAAATCCCGCGACTCCCCAAGTTGGTCAGGTCACTATTACCAGAGAGGTCATTCTGGACACATACATGCCCAGTATTACCTCACATTCTTTTACTGGACAGATGTCCAAATACAGGACAGTCCAGCTCAATACTGGACACCTGGCAACTCTAGCCCAGAGAGCTGGTAGCTTGCAGTTTCGATTTTGGAGGTAGGTTACCATGAGGTAGTATGTACAGTAGGTCCAGGTCAGCTTATAACAGAAGCAACCTCTGCTTGCTGCCAGAGAGTTGTAATTTTCCTACAGTCACAATTTAATACAATTAAGCATACAGTTTTCTTTAAACCGATTTCCCAGGTCAGGGGCGAGAAAGGAAGAGATGAGGTAGATTAAACTGTATTTCACTTGCTGCTTTGGGCTACCATCTGTGAACGCAACCTTTTGTAGGACTCTCCCAACCAATTGGTGACCTTTTTAGATACTGTATATCTGTGCTACAGTCTTGCAAATGAAAAGATTTTAGACAGAGCTGGCACTTACTAAGATCATGGTCAAATGTATCACAATGGAAACAGCCGACAAGTCAAGCTTGAGAAGTAAAAAAAAAAAGAAGTGGACTGTCTTTAAAGTATGCGACTGAGGAGTAAGTCGCAAGCATTTGAGAAATGTCAGAAATGCTGAACAAGTCATCAAGACGATACAAAAGTGTCATAAAATATGGAATAAATGCATTGGTTACCATACCAATATAGCAGGGCCCAAGGTTATACCAAACAAATCGTCATATGTAAATCTTCGACAATGGCTTAAAGCAGCAGTGTGACAGAGTGAAGTCAACTCCTATCAGTTACGCCTGGGAGACATATGTCTGAGTGCTTCATCCAGCACTCATAAGGGTTAACTCAGGTGGAAGTTAGGAAATCAGGAGGCAAGTTGACACCTGAGAGCCAGCAAGGTAGAAAAGGGATCATGTGACTGGCAGTAGCTGCCCTGCCTTATAGAGGAGCACACTGCTGCGTGAGCCCTTAGCCAGAGGGATTTCACCAAAGACTACTTCAACCAAAGTAAGGATTATTCATTTGTTTACTGACTGCTTAAAGTACCCTTATGGTTTGGTTCTGGTTTAGCCAGCCAGCCTGCTAGATAGGTTTGCTGTGTTATTAGTCAGTTTTTCTCCCAAAGTGGAGCAGGATTTATTTTGTTAAAGGGACAGTGTACCCGCATGTTATGTTGCTGTGGAGAAATAAAGCCACTGAAAGTTTTTATTTATCCTGAAACTACACGTGTGGACTGTTCTCTGACCTCGGCTACAGGCCGTCCTGCCACAGGTGGTGTCAGAAGTGGAATGTCGGACGGGCTCTGTATCTGAAGAGCCACACACCCACACACCCACACAAGAGTGGAACAAAAAAATGGAGAAATTTTTTTCTCAGTTTCTTGAGCAACAGCTCCAGCTAGCAAAGAAACAAGCTGAACAACAGGCCCAGCAAGCTGAGCGACAGGCCCAGCAGGATGAGCGACAGGCCCAGCAAGATGAGCGACAGGCCCAGCAAGATGAGCAACAGGCCCGGCGGGAGGAAAAGCTACTCCAACTGCTAGTCAAAGGCCCAGCCCCAGGCAGACCAGCGATTCAAATAACCCACCGGTGATGCTGCTTAAAATGACGCCAACCGAAGACCCAGAGGCATTCCATCTCACTTTTGAAAGGGTAGCCACGGCCAACGGCTGGACAGTTGATCACTGGGTAACGACTCTGGCTCCTCTCCTCATTGGGGAAGCTCAAGCAGCCTACCAGGCTCTTCCAGTGGACTAAAGACTGCTATTCTGGATCGTCTAGGCCTCACTCCAGAGACCTACCGACAGCGGTTCCGGACAGTCAAATACACAAACAGAGACAGACCCCGGGTCGTAGCCCACCGCTTAGTAGACTTATGTACCAGGTGGATACAACCGGAAAAACATACCAAGGCAGAGATCCTTGAACAGTTTGTGCTCGAGCAGTTCATACAGATACTGTCCCCCTCCTCCCGCTCCTGGGTAAAAAGACACGCTGCATTTTCCCTGGAATCAGCGGTCCGCTTGTGGACAACTTCCTGGGCGACGACACCCAACAGGATAGCTGGGAACGGCCGGTGCAAACACCAGTTGCATCCGGTGATGCTAGAGGCAGGAGAGCAGACAATCGAGAGGTCTACAACCCGCCAGCTTGGGAGATCCAGTCAACCCGATCGGAAGACCCTTTTCCATCTCGGAGGGTTCCTGGTACAAACTCCCGCAGAGACGCCCGTCCTGGGTCCGAGGCCACTGGATCACTCAAAGGGAGGCCGCCACCCACAGTATTCCCCGAGCACCTGGACTCCTGTCACCCACCCGGTGGAGAAGATAACCCCACCAACCAGAAGGGAGGATCCCATCCAACAGCGGAGAGGTCCAAACACCGAGCCCCGTCGAGAGCTTCCACTGACGACCGAGGTTGCGGACTCAGGAGATAAGATGGACTGTTCATATGGCAGAACCACTGCCACAGCTTGTCTCCGAGGGGACCACAATCCGTGGTTAGTCCCAGCATCTCTGGAGGGGACAAAAGTAAACGCCATGCTGGACTCGGGCTCTGGAAAAACCCTGATCCTAGAGGGCCTAATTCCAAGCAATAGACTATCTTATGACTCTCCTTGGAATATCAAGAGATACCTGACGGCGAACGTTCTACTGCGTATCCAGGATCAAGAGGCTATCCTACTAGTGGGAGTTGCTCCCTGGCTACCTGCTCCTGTTCTACTTGGCCGAGACTGGCCCTACCTCGAAACATTGTTGGCTCTTACTCCTACGGAGCCTACTTCTCTGGTACCGGAGAAGCCCGGAGACTTGTTCCCTTTTTCCCCAGAGATTTTCCCCCGTGAACACCATGTCCCAAAGACATGTAAACAGAGACGTGCGTAAAAAGAGGACTGGTTAAGAAAGGCTGGGACTCTTGGTAACATTAGTCAGCCCAAAGGACTGCAGGTCATGGCCGGGATGACCAGGGTGGGGAACAGATAGATACGGGAATGTTGCCAGACCTGGATCTTCCTGACTTCCGTCAGAGGCAGAGGGAGGACCCAGCTCTGGCCAGACAATATGAGAAGGTGGTACAGGTCAACAACAAGATAATGGATGAACAAGGTGTAAGAGTGTTTCCACATTTTGAACTATTGAATGACATCCTATATCGTGTGAATAAGGTTACAAAAACAGGGGAGGTCATTCGACAGATGCTAGTCCCTAAAGGATTAATTAAAACAGTGTTCACCCTAGCCCATACTCTCCCATGGGGTGGTCATTTGGGCAGAGATAAGACCACGGACCGCATCTCGCCCCGGTTTTACTGGCCAGGCATACATGGTGACATCATGAAACTATGTGAGACATGTACTGAATGCCAGTTAACTAGCCAAAAAGGACAGAAGCTGGCGCCCTTGGTTCCTCTGCCCTTGGTAGCCGTCCCATTCGAGAGAATTGGGGTAGATCTGGTTGGACCTTTAGAACCCTCTGCGAAAGGAACATAAATTTATACTCGTTGTTGTAGATTATGCCACCAGATATCCTGAGGCCTTCCCACTGAGATCAGCCACTGCTAAACAGGTTGCTCACAGGCTGTTAGAACTGTTTTCTAGGGTACGACTTCCCCAAGTAATGTTAACTGACCAGGGAACACATTTCATGGCAAAGTTAATGCAGGATGTCCTGAAGTTATTGGAGGTAAAATCCGTCCGGACCTCGGTCTACCATCCTCAGACTGATGGATTGGTAGAGAGGTTTAACCGTACTTTAAAAACCATGCTTCGGAAGTTTGTGGACACTGAAAAGCGAGCTTGGGATGAACTTCTCCCTTTCCTGTTATTTGCGGTACGAGAAGTTCCCCAATCATCCACAGGCTTCTCCCCGTTTGAGCTCCTATATGGACGCCAACCTCTGGGTATTCTCGACCTACTGAAGGAATCCTGGGAGGAGGAGCCCTCCCCCTCTAAGAATACCCTTCAGTATGTCATAGATCGTAGAAACCGCCTAGACATGATAGGTCGGTTTGCTAAGGAAAACCTCAAATCTGCCCACGAACGTCAAGAGAGGCAGTACAACCAAAATGCTCGCTTGAGGGTCTTCCAACCTGGGGACCAAGTGATGCTACTACTACCGACATCAGAGAGTAAACTCCTTGCGAAGTGGCAGGGTCCTTTCCAAGTTCTCCGCCGCACCGGGGAGGTGAACTATGAGATCTCTCAACCAGGGTCCAGGAAGGGTAAACAAATCTACCATGTGAACCTCCAGAAACCCTGGAAAACGATGAGATCGCTGTTCATTCACCCTCGGGAAGGAGAGACGGATTTGGGTCCACAGCTTCCAAAGGGTAGTACGTACAATGACCATCAGGTTCCCATGGGAGGGCAGTTTACAACGGAACAAAGGTCAGACCTACTAGATGTATGTGACCAGTTCCCAGATGTTTTTTCTGAGCTGCCAGGGCAGACTGATTTAGTGTCCCATAGGATTGAGACAGAACCTGGCGTAAAAGTACGGTCCCGTCCCTATAGATTGCCAGAGGGCCGAAAAGACCTGGTAGAGAGGGAGATAATAGACATGTTGGAATTGGGCGTGATCGAGGAGTCCCACAGCGAATGGTGTAGCCCTATCGTGTTGGTCCCTAAACCAGATGGGAAGGTGAGGTTTTGCGTGGATCTGCGAAAGGTAAATGCTGTATCCAGATTTGATGCATATCCAATGCCTAGGGTGGATGAATTGCTTTACTCGCTTGGTAAAGAAGAGTATATCTCCACCCTAGATCTCACGAAAGGATATTGGCAGATACCTCTAGCGGAAGAATCCAAATGCAAAACTGCCTTCGCCACCCCTCTCGGTTTATACCAATTCGTCACTATGCCATTTGGGTTACATGGGGCTCCAGCCACGTTCCAAAGGTTAATGGACAAGGTACTACGACCCCATAGGGCATATGCCGCGGCCTACTTGGATGACATTGTCATCTATAGCAGACACTGGCAGTCTCATATAAAAAGGTTAAGGGCAGTCCTAACGTCCTTAAGAGAAGCAGGGCTCACTGCAAATTAAAAATATGTGCCCTGGGTAAATCCACTACAAAGTACTTGGGCTATGCCGTTGGGGGAGGGATAGTAAGGCCACTAGCTAGCAAGGTGGCCGCCATAAAGGAAGTCCCCACCCCACAGACAAAGACACAGGTCTGCTCCCTTTTGGGGTTAGCAGGGTATTATCGGCGGTTTATCCCCAATTTTTCAGAAATATCTGCACCCCTAACAGATCTGACAAAAAAGAGTGCCCGACCCAAGTTAAATGGTATTGGGAGTGCCAAGATGCCTTTGACATGCTAAAAAAGTGCCTGTCAGAGGGCCCCGCTCTTCGGAGCCCAGATTTGAAAGAGCCCTTCATCATCCAGACAGATGCCTAAGAGGTAGGACTGGGAGCAGTGCTATCTCAGCAATTTGATGGTGTTGAACACCCCATACTGTTCATCAGCTGGAAGCTGTTCCCAAGGGAAGTGAGGTATTCCGTTATTGAGAAGGAGTGCCTCACTGTAAAATGGGCAATTGAGGCCTTGAGACATTATGTCGCCGGAGTACACTTCACCCTGGTCACTGACCATGTGCCCTTGAAGTGGTTAAACCCCATGAAGGACACAAATCCAAGGTTGACCAGGTGGTATATGGCCCTCCAACCCTTCTCTTTTGATATTCAGCATAGACCTGGAAAGGACCATGGAAATGCTGATTTTTTGTCAAGAGAAGGAGTGGAGGGTCGGGCTTCAGCCATATGGGACACTAGCCACACGCAAACAGGAGAGGTATGTGACAGAGTGAAGTCAACTCCTATCAGTTACGCCTGGGAGACATATGTCTGAGTGCTTCATCCAGCACTCATAAGGGTTAACTCAGGTGGAAGTTAGGAAATCAGGAGGCAAGCTGACACCTGAGAGCCAGCAAGTTAGAAAAAGGATCATGTGACTGGCAGTAGCTGCCCTGCCTTAGAGAGGAGCACACTGCTGCGTGAGCCTTTAGCCAGAGGGATTTCACCAAAGACTACTTCAACCAAAGTAAGGATTATTCATTTGTTTACTGACTGCTTAAAGTACCCTTATGCTTTGGTTCTGGTTTAGACAGCCAGCCTGCTAGATAGGTCTGCTGTGTTATTAGTCAGTTTTTCTCTCAAAGTGGAGCAGGATTTATTTTGTTTAAGGGACAGTGTACCCGCATGTTATGTTGCTGTGGAGAAATAAAGCCACTGAACGTTTTTATTTATCCTGAAACTACACGTGTGGACTGTTCTCTGACCTCGGCTACAGGCCGTCCTGCCACAAGCAGTCCAAGCTGTTGTTTTCAATTTATTTAAATTTTTCCCCCTTTAATATGTGCATCAATACAATCCACACAATGATAAGTAATTAGCTAAATTGCCAATCAATCCGTGAGTGATCGACGAAGATTAGGCTTTGGGGTTCACTAAATGCAGCAGAAGAGGACCAAAGATGCAAAGTTCTGTGGGGAAGATCATGTGACCAGGCAGTCACTAGATACAATTGGGGCACTGCTAGAGAGAGGGCAGAGCTCAAAAAGGGGTGTGCCAGAGCTTGTTTCAGAAGAGGAAGGGGATGTGACTTTGTAAATGGTTGCTATAGAAAAAAAATAATACATTAAAAATGGCATTCGGAGTTGTTTAAAAACAAATGCTACAAGTATTTTCTCCTAGATCATAACTGATTTATTAAAAAAAACACACAAGTTGGATGTTGCTTAGTCTGCAGCTTTTAGCCAAGATACTGGATTTTGTGATGGAGAAGAGGTCCTTCATGGCTCCCACAGACATTGTGGCCAACGGCCTGAATGCACAGGGGCAGGTGGGCCCTGTGGTAAGATCATAAGAAATCCTGTTTGGGTTAGGGTTACTTTTTGTGACCTGGAAGAGCCATGATGAGAAGATTACATGCTTCTGGGGTAGGTGTCCCCAGGAGCGGGATTAAGGGAGTTTAAAGCCAGGGAGCTGGGACAGGGGCAGCACAAGTCTCCACCTGACAATTCCTCTAGCCACTTCATCCAGTTGCCTCCTGTTGCCAAGCCACATCCAACGGCCTCCTCCTGTTACCCAACCTCATTCAGGCACCCCCTCCAGTCCCCAAGGAGTTCTACATCCCACCCTGCCTGCACCACCTCAGCTTGGGCCTCACCAACTCCAGCGATATACTGATGGACTCCTCTTTCAACCAAGAAGAGCACCTACAGGCTCCAATTGCACCTCAACAGTGCGACATCTGCAGCAGTCTACAGCTGGTGACACAGGCACCCCCTCTCTCAGTAGACTAAAAGAAATATGGGGCCTGCTCTACCACAGGTAAAGATTCACCAGGCGCCAGCTCGACAGTCGGGCGGAAGAACCCACAAGGGATGAGCAGGTGCTGAAGCGTTTACCCGTTATGGGTTTCCCATTTAGATGGCGGACAGTTTAGTCTTTTGTTAATAAGGAAAAATGGAAAAGGAGGGGATCCTCAGGCGTGTTGTTCTGCTTGTTGCTCCAGGACATATGTGGACGTAAAAAAGAGATAGGGGACCACAATAAGGAATAATTCAACACATATGGATTCCTTAGATCTCTTTAAAGGAATAAATAAATGATGGGAAAGAAAACACTCACATTAGATGTCTAATCTTGATCAGATGGCTGATCTTCTGGTGTGGATGGGGGAAGGGAGTGGGGGGAGTAAAAGGGCCCCTTGATGATTCCTCAAAATAGGGAAGAGAAGGGAAAAAATAGTGTAATAACGTTTATTTAAACAAAGATAAATAGAGATTAAAAACTCACAAGCGGCCAAACATTATTGGCATAGGGAGGAGATGTGTTCAGACTTCACAGAGCGTCCCTCTAGAAGATGGGTAGTCTTGTGTAGCCTGACTTCCAGCTGGTAGAGTCTTTTAGATATTGCGTGGGGTGCAGCCAACGACAGGGAAAGTCTCCACAAGCCCGTGCACGAACTGGGTCCTTCTCTGTCTGCTTCTCTCCTTACACGCTTCTATCACGGCTTCCGTTCCGTCGCGCATGCGCATGCGCTCCAGGCGAGATGCTTGCCAATCTGGAAAAACTTCACTTCCTCACTACGGTGGCCTGTGATGACCAAAAACCGTCAGACGCGTTTCGCATTAGCTTCCTCAGTGACGTAAGTGCATCCGGGGTAGCAGCCACATTTTATACCTTACGAACTTGAAATTGACTGGAAATTGTGCTGCTCATTAACAAATTGCCTAATTTGCATTAAATGTATTGCAGTTCTATGCTTCTTTTGCTATCACACCTGATTTAACACTTATTGGTGCCTATAACTTCTTTAAATGGATAAATAAATACAGGGAATGGGATCGAATTTGCATTAATATCTGACACTTAGCAACTTAATGTTTTATTTATGTACAAATGGCAAACTGAAAACCTTTCATGGGCGAGTAAAAACGAAATAACCCTTTATAATGGCTGTGGGGGTAATTGATTTAGTGTGGTTCTGCTGCTCATATTGCAAATGCAGGCACAGGCTTTTAGGGTTGCCACTGGGAGGTTAACAAATTAAGGAGGTAAAGTTTACATAAAACGTAATGACTAAACCCAGTCAGAACAGCTAGTCTGCTTGCAGCCCATATCCAAGTGGCCCATTATAAGTGGCAAGACGACTGAACAACTGAAGTTTAAAAGGAAGTTCAAAAGAAGTGAGGAAGAAGTGGACACCCCATCTGGCCCTGATTCCTGCATTTGACCTACGCTGGAAAGGAGGATATCATCAATACCAGACTGCATCATTACTGCTGTGATGCTGACTTTACCATTTATATTTGCAGTGACTTCACTTCTTCTCAAATTATGCACTTCTTTTTACCAGCCTCAGTATGTCTCTAACTCCATTCATATATCTCCATCTCTCCTTTCTTCACCACTTCTCTGTTCACATGAACTCCTTTCTTACCTGCATCCTCTGACACCACACAGCTATATCCCCTGCACTAAAAAACACCCCTACAAATCCTCCTCACACATCCTCTTTCTATCCATGCTTCTCCTCCTTGCTTCTGGGGATATCTCTCCCAATCCTGGTCCCTGTCTTATTTCTACTTGCTCTCGTCCTCGCCTGCCAAATGCAATCTCTACTCCTGGTGTTAACCCCTCCAACCTCATACCCATCCCCTGCCACCCTCCCTCCTCTCTCCCTTTCTCCTGTGCCCTTTGTAATGCTCGCTCCCTTTCTAACAAGTTCCTCTCTGTGCATGACTTCTTTCTCTCTCACTCCCTGCTTCTCTTTGCTATAACTGAGACCTGGCTCATTCAGTCTGACTCTGCTCTGGAAGCTGCTCTCTCCTACGGTGGCCTTTCCTTCTCCCACACTCCGCGCCCTGATGGCAGGGGTGGAGGCGTGGGGCTCCTGCTCTCCTCTCTCTGCCGTTACCGAACCCTTCCTATTCCCCCCTCTCTTGCTTTTCCCTTCTTTGAGGCTCACACTGTCCAGATCTTCTCTCCTCTCCCGGTCCATGTGGCGGTCATCTATCGCCCACCTACCTCTACTCATTCCCCTTCTAGCTTTCTCTCTCACTTTGAATCCTGGCTCTCTTTCTTTCTCTCCTCAGACTCCCCTGTTCTTCTCCTTGGGGACTTCAATTGCCACATTGATGACCCCTCTCTCCCTTGGGCTTCCCGCTTTCTTTCTCTAACCTCTTCTTTTGGCCTTCAACAGTGGACTGCAGCCAGCACCCACAAGGATGGCCACTACTTAGACCTGGTTTTCACTAAAAACTTTTCTCTCTCTGATTTCTCCATTTCCCCTTTTCCTCTCTCTGACCATCACCTCATCTCATTCTCTCTATCTCGCTTCTCCCCTTCTCCACCTACATCTACCCCCCGGTTCTGCAGAAACCTGCGCTCTATTCACTTACCTGACTTTGAGTCCATTTTAAGCTCCACCCTCTCCTCTCTCAGCTCTGCTACAGACCCTGACAACCTGGTCAGGAACTACAACTCTGCCTAGTCCTCGTCTCTTGATCTACATGCCCCGCTTTCTCTCTGCCGCACTCGCCCTTCTAACCCTAGACCCTGGCTAAATTCCCACACGCGGATGCTGCGTTCCTCCACTCGTTCCTCTGAACGCCTCTGGAGGAAGTCTCACACTCTCGCAGACTTCCTTCACTACAAATTTATGCTATCCTGTTTCAACTCTGCCCTCTCGCAAGCTAAACAAGCCTATTTTTCTGCACTAATCAACATGCACAAGTCTAACCCACGCCGACTGTTCTCTGTCTTTGATACTCTACTCAAACCACCCTCAGCTGCCTCTCCTTCCTCCATCTCCGCTCAGGACTTTGCTGACTATTTTAAGGAAAAGGTAGAATCCATACGGCAGAACATCCCTTCTGTTTCTTCCTCCCATCCTACACCTCTTCCTAACTCTCCTCCTGCCTTCCTTGACTCTTTTTCCACTGTCTCAGAGGAGGATGTGTCGCTGTTGATCGCCTCCTCTCCCTCTACCACTTGCCCTCTTGACCCCATTCCCTCCCATCTCCTAAAACCTCTAGCTCCTACTATAATCCCTATGCTCACACACATTTTTAACTCCTCCCTCTGCTCTGGAACCTTTCCATCCTCCTTCAAACATGCAACAGTCATACCATTACTCAAGAACAACAAGCTTGACCCTACCTGTCTTTCTAACTATCGACCTGTCTCCCTCCTGCCTTTTGCCTCTAAACTCCTTGAACGTCTTGTATTCTCTCGCTTGCTCCATTTTCTCAACACCTATTCTCTCCTAGACCCTCTACAATCTGGCTTCCGCTCTGCTCACTCCACCGAAACAGCCCTCACTAAAATAACTGACGACCTCCATGCTGCCAAAGACAGAGGTCATTACACTCTGCTCATATTACTCGACCTCTCTGCAGCATTTGACACAGTGGACCACCCTCTTCTCCTCCACATTCTCCATACTCTAGGTATTTCGAACAAAGCTCTATCCTGGATCTCATCCTACCTCTCCCATCGTACTTTCAGTGTCTCTTCTGCTAACACCTCCTCCTCCTCTATTGATCTCTCTGTGGGGGTACCCCAGGGCTCTGTCCTGGGACCTCTTCTCTTTTCTCTGTACACACTCTCTCTAGGTGACCTAATAACATCTTTTGGGTTTAATTATCACCTCTATGCCGATGACACACAAATATACTTTTCAACACCTGTCCTTACACCTGCTGTACAAACCAAATTTTCTGAATGTCTCTCTGCTATATCATCCTGGATGGCCCTCCGCCGCCTTAAACTCAACATGGCTAAAACAGAGCTCCTCATACTTCCTCACAAACCTGGCCCTACTACCTCCTTCCACATTACTGTTGGAACTACAATCATTCACCCAGTAGCCCAAGCACGCTGCCTAGGGGTCACACTCGACTCCTCTCTCACATTCGCCCCTCACATTCAAAACATTTCTAAAACTTGTCGCTTTTTCCTCCGCAATTTAACAAAGATACGCCCTTTCCTCTGTTGCTCGACTGCTAAAACTCTGACTCAGGCCCTCATTCTCTCCCGTCTTGATTACTGTAACCTCCTGCTGTCCGGCCTTCCTGCCTCTCACCTGTCTCCCCTACAATCTATCCTAAATGCTGCTGCCAGAATCACTCTACTCTTTCCTAGATCTGTCTCAGCATCTCCCCTCCTGAAATCCCTCTCCTGGCTTCTAATCAAATCCCGCATCTCACACTCCATTCTTCTCCTCACTTTTAAAGCTTTACATTCTTCTGCCCCTCCTTACATCTCATCCCTAATTTCTCGTTATGCACCATCCAGACTCTTGCGTTCTTCTCAAGGATGTCTTCTTTCTACCCCCTTTGTATCTAAAGCCCTCTCCCACCTTAAACCTTTCTCACTTTCTGCCCCACACCTCTGGAATGCCCTTCCCCTCAGTACCCGACTAGCACCCTCTCTATCCACCTTTAAGACCCACCTTAAGACACACTTGCTTAAATAAGCATATGAATAGCACTGTGGATATTCTGAACACGATACATAAAGCTTGGCCCCCTGCAGACGCACTTACCAGAACTCCCTCCTACTGTCTCTGTACGTTCTACCTACCAATTAGACTGTAAGCTCCTCGGGGCAGGGACTCCTCTTCCGAAATGTTACTTTTATGTCTAAAGCACTTATTCCCATGATCTGTTATTTATATTATCTGTTATTTATTTGATTACCCCATGTATTACTACTGTGAAGCGCTATGTACATTAATGGCGCTATATAAATAAAGACATACAATACAATACAATACAATACTAACAGTTTAATTGTACTGTTGGGAAATTCTCCACCTGCAGTACATGGAGTACTCTATTGTGAGCGCCTTAATACTGATTAACAGTTAAGATCTTTCATAAGAGATTCAATATGTAATCCTACAAAGGGGTTAATGATATGTACCAATCCTACAACTTTTGTTGCAGTTGTGGGCTGAAGCTTTTAAGATTGCCATAGGTGATTAACAGTGTTATGTAGAAATTAACTCTCATAAAACACAATATAAAAAAGGATAATTGACTAGTTAACTTAAATTCCGAAATTAACCATACCATTAAATAAGCTAGTACTCTTAAAACCTTTGATCTATTTCAAACTTGCTGCAAGTAATTAGATATTGAGTTTTAAATAAAATTTACTGTTAAAAGTAGTAGGGAAGTAGTAGGGAAGAGTCTAGAGAAAGGCAGTCACTTCCATCGCCAGATTCAAGTGCTTTTATCATCATATGGAAGGGGGACCCCCAATCACTTCAAGCCTTTTTTACTAGTATTAACTAGTATTACTAGTATTAACAACAATGGTTTTAATCTAAATTTTACGCATAATGCAAGCACAGTAGAGGTAATATTTTTAGATTTAGATTTTTAGATTTAGAAATCTTTATTGAAAAGGAACAGATCCATACAAAAACACATTTTAAATCGGTAAACTGTAACAATTTCATACAGGCGGACAGCTGCCACAAAAATAATTGGCTGGAGATTGTCCCCTATGGTGAATTCAGATTCCTGAAAAGTAATTGCACGAAACAGAGCGATTATGAAAAACAAATTTTACCAATGAAAAAAGGTTCCTGTAGAAGGAGTATAAAGTACATACAATTGACAATGCAATTAAAAAGGCAGAAGACCTTAACAGAACAGATATGTTGGTCTACAAAAATAAGGAGACAAAAAGCCAATCAAATGTTTTTATTCCTTTTATTACAACATTCAGCATAAATTTGAGACAAATAGAAGGTATTTTAAAAAAGCATTGGCATATTTTAAAACAGGATGAATTACTTAAAGAAGTTGTTGGGGAGAAATCTGCTGTAATTTTCTCCACGGCCCCAAATATAAAACAAAAGCTTGTACCAAGCTACTTACCTCCCAAAACCACAAGCTGTTGGCTAAATCAACTATCTAAGGGTTTTAAAAAGTGTTTGAAATGTAAGGCTTGCATGAATAATACAACCACGAGTATTAAAACCACTTCTTTTAACTGTACTGTCTCCACCATGGACTACGCCATAAAATCACATACAGTATAACGTGTGATAGTAAGGGTGTAGTATATGTACTGCAATGTAGGTGCAATCTTCAGTATGTGGGAAGGACAATACGTAAACTAAAAACAAGAGTAGGAGAACATATAAGAAACATAATTAACGGTCTAGAGACCCACAGTGTATCAAACCATTATAAAGAGAAACATAATAAAAACCCCACATGTTTAAAATTTTATGGGATAGAGCAAGTAAAGGCAGATTGGAGAGGAGGAGATTACATCAAAAGATAAACAAAAGAGAATCCTTTTGGATTTTTACCCTTCAAACCCTAGCACCAAAAGGGTTGAATCTGGAGATGGAAGTGACTGCCTTTCTCTAGACTCTTCCCTACTACTTTTAACAGTAAATTTTATTTAAAACTCAATATCTAATTACTTGCAGCAAGTTTGAAATAGATCAAAGGGTTTAAGAGTACTAGTTTATTTAATGGTATGGTTAATTTCGGAATTTAACTTAACTAGTCAATTATACTTTTTTATATTCGCAGGATTTTAGAGTTTATCTTCCAAGAGAGAGTTTTTAGAATGTTAGATAGAAGGTGTTTTTAATGGTTAAAATGCCAATTTTTTACATTGTGATTTTAAATTGTGTTTTATGAGAGTTAATTTCTACATAACACTGTTAATCACCTATGGCAATCTTAAAAGCTTCAGCCCACAACTGCAACAAAAGTTGTAGGATTGGTACATATCATTAACCCCTTTGTAGGATTACATATTGAATCTCTTATGAAAGATCTTAACTGTTAATCAGTATTAAGGCGCACATAATAGAGTACTCCATGTACTGCAGGTGGAGAATTTCCCAACAGTACAATTAAACTGTTAGTCATTACGTTTTATGTAAACTTTACCTCCTTAATTTGTTAACCGCCCAATGGCAACCCTAAAAGCCTGTGCCTGCATTTGCAATATGAGCAGCAGAACCACACTAAATCAATTACCCCCACAGCCATTATAAAGGGTTATTTAGTTTTTACTCGCCCATGAAAGGTTTTCAGTTTGCCATTTGTACATAAATAAATAAAACATTAATTTGCTAAGTGTCAGATATTAATGTAAATTTGATCCCATTCCCTGTATTTATTTATCCATTTAAAGAAGTTAAAATGCACCAATAAGTGTTAAATCAGGTGTGATAGCAAAAGAAGCATAGAACTGCAATACATTTAATGCAAATTAGGCAATTTGTTAATGAGCAGCACAATTTCCAGTCAATTTCAAGTTCGTAAGGTATAAAATGTGGCTGCTACCCCGGATGCACTTACGTCACTGAGGAAGCTAATGCGAAACGCGTCTGACAGTTTTTGGTCATCACAGGCCACCGTAGTGAGGAAGTGAAGTTTTCCCAGATTGGCAAGCATCTCGCCTGGAGCGCATGCGCATGCTCGACGGAACAGAAGCCGTGATAGAAGCGTGTAAGGAGAGAAGCAGACAGAGAAGGACCCAGTTCGTGCACGGGCTTGTGGAGACTTTCCCTGTCGTTGGCTGCACCCCATGCAATATCTAAAAGACTCTACCAGCTGGAAGTCAGGCTACACCAGACTACCCATCTTCTAGAGGGATGCTCTGTGAAGTCTGAACACATCTCCTCCCTACCTATGCCAATATTGTTTGGCCGCTTGTGAGTTTTTAATCTCTATTTATCTTTGTTTAAATAAACGTTATTACACTATTTTTTCCCTTCTCTTCCCCCATCCACACCAGAAGATCAGCCATCTGAACAAGATTAGATATTTAATGTGAGTGTGATTTCTTTCCCATCATTTATTTATTCCTTTAAAGAGATCTAAGGAATCCATATGTGTTGAATTATTCCTTATTGTGGTCCCCTATCTCTTTTTTACGTCCACATATATCCTGGAGCAACAAGCAGAACAACACGCCTGAGGATCCCCCCCTTTTCCCTTTTTCTACAATAATACGGAGGTTGGTGAATCACCTCTGAGAAACTTGGGCTGCGAGACTGGACTGCGTGAAGGACTGAAGTTACAAACTTTATAGTAGGACTTTTTGGCGCAACTATTTCTTCTCTTTTTTTTGTTAATTAAGCTGCGACCTACTGTATTTGACTCCAACTAAAACAGTGTCTGACATTTCTTTGGGAAAGGGGTGAAATGCAGGAGTTCTCGGCCTAGGTCAGGGGTGGCCAACTCCAGTCCACAAGGGCCACCCACAGGTCAGGTGTTCAGGATATCCCTGCACCTGAAATCCTGACCTGTTGGTGGCCCTTGAGCACTGGAGTTGGCCACCCCTGGCCTGGGCCATATACAGTGTGACACATTATGGCAACATCTAACACACTTCCTTCTCCACATTTTATAGAAGGTGTGATCATAACAGCCTATTAACTCTTCACATCTCTGCTAATTATCCACCTCTGATACCATACTTAGCTCCTGCTAATTTATGCGAATCATTTTCCCACTCCACTTGAAGACTCCCTCCGGAATATTCACCTCTACTCAACACTTTGCTGTGTATTCTTCCAACTGCGGTGCCACAATGCACTTTAACAAGAAACCAACAATACGAGGCTTTGAAAGCTTTTTACACTAGGGAGACTTACCCAGACCAGAAGCCCCTCCTTCGGGCAGCATCGTGGCGTCATGTGATGTCATGTTGCCATGGCAAAGCGACGCTGCAGGAGGCAGCCCGCTGCGGAGAAGGTAAGAGCAGACACACACACACCATCCCCCCAACCACGCACCTACCTCTCTGCTGGTTCATGAGCCCCACGCTCCCTCATCTTCCTGTTGGCACTGAGATCCAATTTCCGGCCAGAGAGGGGAGTTGGAGGAGGGAGGGGTGGGGGGGTGGAGGGGCCCTGCGCTCCCTCCTCCAGCTCCTCCCCTCTGGTCGGGTGAAAGTTGGATCCCGGCACCGACAGGAGGGAAACGAGGGGCCCCCACAGGAGTGGGTCCGAAGGCGGCCACCTTGCCCTAAGGTCGGCCCTGACAGATGTCTTAAACGCAGATTTAATTCAAAATATTTGTCACAAACTATAGCAAACCGATACAGCTGGCATCATTAAATATCAGTGTGAAATTGCTCTACTTGCACCATGAGCATTTTGGGGAGTTAGGAGTAGTTAGGAGAGAGTCCGCGCAGTATTATTATGAGATGTATGTTGTGCCAATACTGTACCTAGTTGGTTTTTCCTCTCTCTTTGCATCAAGACCATCAGTTTTAGGTAGGGTCAACCTCTGCTCCTAAGAGATCTGCGTAAGGAGCAAGATTAAACAGATTCATACATATGACACTGGCGAAAACCGACCCAGATACAAATATGTTCTCTGTGTTTTGAAGCAAATTCCACCATTGGAGTTGCAATCTTGATTTTTCCTCACAAGATGGAAACCAACATCAACACGGCATTGGGCACATACATGGTCCCGATTAAATATGATACAAATTTGTCTTCACTTGTTCAGGAACATTTCTGATTTATACATTTATAGGGGGTTGAAATCTTCCCAAGGTAGTGGAAGGTGACTTTACAGCATATAGAGAATAGTAAGAAGGATACATTTGCAAAGTAAGGTTATTATGTGTCTGTTTACAATACAGCCATGCAAGAAACACATTTGGTAAGTTTGGTCTCGTTACTAAAAGCAGGCGTAACAATAAAGGCAAAATTACCTTAGTTGAACAGCCTGAGTTAATGCACATTTTTATGTCTTAATGAGGTATTTGGCAGTGAAAAGATTGGTTGGTGCCAGGAAACTGAATCGCCTGGTGGCATTCCAAAATCTTAATTACTCTGCTTTTACCATAAAATGGGCTTAATATTGTCTGGTCTTAAATATGTATGAGCTTATTTTTCATGTCTGGCAGGAGAGTCTATTGCTCACAATAGCCTAGGAATGCAGTAAAAACTGTATTAAAAAATCCAGATTTCACCCGGTATTTCATGTTATCAGAATCCTACAGTTAGGTATTAAGGTGCATCAAGATATTATTTCCTAAAAGCAGTGTGTGTAAAGAGTGGGTCGTTTATTTACCGAAAACAAACGTAAGTGATGCTGGGTGAGACCAATATGTACAAGGAAAAAATAAACAGAACGCCAATGTCAATTCAGACCATTAACGCTGCATCAAACCCTGCAGGAAATTGCTGTTATTTTGTTATTGTGTGTGTCAAGGCAATTTTTTCCATTATGCTGACGCTAAGGACCCTATTCACTAAGTGATGCTGCTTCTCCGTGTCGTAGAGGAGTTAGGAGCAGATCCACAAAAGGGTGCTAAGCATTAGCTCAACTTTACTCCCATACGTATGAATAGGGGCTGAGGCATGTTAAAGCTTAGCACTGTTTAGTGAAACTGGGCCTCAATCTATATAGTCCGAAGTGGCTGTTCCGGCCATATTCGAATATGGATTAGCTTGGGCTAAAAAAGGACCGAATGGTTGCTTTGGACTATATAGAATAAAGCACTTGATTAACATTCAAATGAATAAGACGTATATGTTCTCCAGCCTGGGGGATGCAGCTTTACAGCATATCAAATAAGCGCCTAATAGAAACGTTTTCACTGTTGGTATATCCGATGTCTGAATGTGCAGTGGGTTGTTTTTCCCCATGTGGCAACTTGTGATTTGGGGAGTTTGCAAAGGAAGAGTTAGGAAGGAGTTAAATGATGGACTTGTCGTAATGGGACGTGTCAAATTTTCTCTCCATTATTTTGTCTCTGTGCTCAGCACCAAAAGCCTTCGCCAGCTCAGTTCAATGACTAATCACCTGTGTCAAATCCTTTACATTTAATGCAGTTACAGACAGAAAACTAAAGAAAAGCTTCCCGTGCATCAAAGCCCAAGAAACAGTGTTGCTTCTACAGTAATATTCTGACAAAAGTTTATTTCTCAATAAAGGAACCAACACAAGGACAGCCTTCATCATGGCAGAGGTCAATATTTACTATAGGGTTGCTGGCAAATGTGCTATTATCCAGATTTGGATAATAGGGCTTTTGCCCATTACTGTCTGTGTAAGGGTTATTGGGGGTAGAGGGGGTAGAATGGATAACAATTGATAAAATGGCTAGTGAATTTTTTATTTAGTATTTGCATTGTATTGTATTGCACTGTATTGTATATTTTAATGGGCGAAAGCGCTATTTGCCATATTTGGCTAAAAGCACTTTTTCCCGTTCCTGTGTGGTCATGTTTATGGTAAAGGGCGTTGGTGGTTAGGCCTCATGGGAGGGGTTAACCCCTTCATTACCTTAGCGGTAGTAACCACTAAGGTAATGAAGGAGGCCTAACAACCCACCCTTGGGCAACTGCAAGCTTCACCCAGCCCCTCTACCACCAACAAACCGGGTAAAGCTATTTAACCCCTTCATTTCCTTAGCAGTTAGCCACTAAGGCATGCGGCTCTTCTGGCCGGTCCATGTGGCTCATTTCTCGAGGTTCTTCCTCCATGGAGCTTACGGCGCTCTCCACATCTTGTTGGCGCTTTGCAGGGAAGTGTGCGCTTTGCCGGATGAGCATGCCGCGCAATGCCCCAGTCTGCCCAGTCTTCCCACGCTGCTTGTCGGCTCTGCGGGGAAATGCGCGCTGCGCCAGAAGTTCTTGCCGCGTAAGCCCCCGTCTTCCCACACTGCTTGTCGGCGCTCTGCGTGGAAGTGCGCCAAGCTCCAGTCCGCCAGCACCTCAATTTCTAGGAGCGCCAACAGACCACAACAGTGCTGCAACTGGGTGAGTGGGGGATAATTATGTGGGGGGATTATTTTGTAAGGGGGGTCATTTTCTTTGTGTTTTTTACTGTGGGATAATTCTGTGCGGGTTGGGAGTGGGGAAGGGGGTCATTTTATGTTACAAAATTCTGTGGGGATCGTAAATACAATATTAATGCTGCACACCATACAATAAATAGCAGATACTTGCTGTTACCGGTGCTCCTGGTTCAGGGGAGTCCCTGTCACTTGAGAAAGACCACGCTTGTTGGTTGAAACGTTGTGCTTATCTTATACATTTTCTTGAAATCCGCAGTGCCCCGAACCTCCTTTTTTTTAATAATTCTGTGGGGATCATTTTTATGTGTATTCAGATTCATGCTTGTGTTGTGGCTCTCGAAATATTATGGCCAAATAAAAAAAATTTAAAAAAGGCTCTTCTTCCTTGAAAGGTTGCAGACCCCTGCACTAATGTAATAAAGGTGTGTTTTAATTTTTAATAACACAGTATTGAAGCCGGGGGGTCTCTGGAACTGAACCGCATTCATTTCAGGTCCGTGAACCCCTGCTTCTCGAGTTACAGTCCTCCGTAGGGGATGCCAGTATCTCCTGAAAGTTTACATCTCCCGCGTCACGTGACAGGGACATTTAAACTTGCCAGTAGATACAGGCACCTCCTACTCAGGATTACTGGCCTGTAACTTGGAAAACAGGGTGTCCCCGGACCTGAAATTAACGCGGTTCAGCTCCGGAGACCCCTCTTTCAATACTTTGTTATTCAAATTAAAACTACGCGATCGCCTGTAAGAGCTGTGCAGGGAGATGCAGAATCTCTCTGTGCAGGGAGATCGCCTGTAAGAGCTGTGCAGGGAGATGCAGAATCTCTCTGTGCAGGGAGATCGCCTGTAAGAGCTGTGCAGGGAGATGCAGAATCTCTCTGTGCAGGGAGATCGCCTGTAAGAGCTGTGCAGGGAGATGCAGAATCTCTCTGTGCAGGGAGATCGCCTGTAAGAGCTGTGCAGGGAGATGCAGCTTCTCTCAGTAGATGGGAACCTTATCCACTTTTTAAGGTTGTTTTGTTCTATTTTAAGAATTTCATCCCCCCGCATATTTATTCTTTAGTGGTAGCGCCCGGGCATTTTCTTTCATTATAGTTCGCCTGTAAGGGCTGGGACCCGCTGCGCTCGGCGGCGCGGACGGCCGCGCGAGCGTTCCCCACCAGCAGGGGAATCCTCCCTAGCCGGTCCCAGTCCCCCCTCGCTGACGGCTCACTATGCACTGTGATGCGTCAGCCGGCAGGGGATTCAAGAAAATTGTGATCCCGAGCGGTGACACGTCACGTGCTGCGCTGATGAGCCAATCAGCGGCGGGGGCGGGAGCTGTCATCAAGCAGCTTCCTACTCAAGGTAGTGTGTGTGTGTGTGTTTTGTGGCAGAAGGGGGAGGGAGCTGCTTACCTTACAGCAGCCCGCAGCAGCTCCCTCCTGCAGCCCGAGCCCGTGGAGGGAGGTGGGGGGAGTAGCGGGTCCCTCCGCTCAAGCCACGCCACCTCCCGCTCCGGCTCCCACTCCCTACAGAACGCATATCGCGGTCTGTGTCTGTCAGCGCCCCGCCTGTCTGCAGTGCGGGCACGCTGACTGAGGGAGCGGGGCCTTAGCCTAAGAGCTGTGCAGGGAGATGCAGCTTCTCTCTGTGCATGGAGATCATCTGTAAGAGCTGTGCAGGGAGATGCAGCTTCTCTATGTGCATGGAGATCATCTGTAAGAGCTGTGCAGGGAGATGCAGCGTCTCTCTGTGCAGGGAGATCGCCTGTAAGAGCTGTGCAGGGAGATGCAGCGTCTCTCTGTGCAGGGAGCTCGCCTGTAAGAGCTGTGCGTTGAGATGTAGCATCTCTCTGTGCAGGAGATCACCTGTAAGGAAAGGAAATGATCCAGCGCCACAGCCTGTGACAAAATCCAAGACAAAGCGCTGATTCTAGCGTGAAACGCGTTGAGGGGGAGATTGTGGTGTAGCCGTGTGTTCGTGAGGTCCCAATAAAGTTTTTTCTACAACCCGGAAGTGCCTTGGATTTTGTCACAGGCTGTGGCGCCGGATCCTTTCCTTTCCATGCTGTACCCTCAGAAGGCTGCACGCCTAGAACCGGAGCACAGAGGAGAGCAGGACCGAGGTCTGTGAGCTTACATAGGTAAGGTTTCCCTTCCCAGCTCTGACCTATCTCCTGGTCCGTTTACACTTCCCTGCTCCATTCTATGTGACTCACATTGACACCACAGTGTGCTGGTATTAATTGCCAGAGCGCAGGACAGACTTTCTATTAGCTCGCCTGTAAGAGCTGTGCAGGGAGTTGTAGCGTCTCACTGTGCATTGAGATAGCCTGTAAGAGCTGTGCAGGGAGATAGCCTGTAAGAGCTGTGCAGGGAGATGCAGCGTCTCACTGTGCAGGGAGATAGCCTGTAAGAGCTGTCCAGGGAGATGCAGCGTCTCACTGTGCATGGAGATCGCCTGTAAGAGCTGTGCAGGGAGATGCAGTGTCTCACTGTGCAGGGAGATAGCCTGTAAGAGCTGTGCAGGGAGATGCAGCGTCTCACTGTGCATGGAGATCGCCTGTAAGAGCTGTGCAGGGGGATGCAGCGTCTCACTGTGCAGGGAATTAGCCTGTAAGAGCTGTGCAGGGAGATGCAGCGTCTCACTGTGCAGGGAGATAGCCTGTAAGAGCTGTCCAGGGAGATGCAGCGTCTCACTGTGCATGGAGATAGCCTGTAAGAGCTGTGCAGGGGGATGCAGCGTCTCACTGTGCAGGGAATTAGCCTGTAAGAGCTGTGCAGGGAGATGCAGCGTCTCACTGTGCAGGGAGATAGCCTGTAAGAGCTGTGCAGGGAGATGCAGCGTCTCACTGTGCAGGGAATTAGCCTGTAAGAGCTGTGCAGGGAGATGCAGCGTCTCACTGTGCATGGAGATAGCCTGTAAGAGCTGTGCAGGGAGATGCAGCGTCTCACTGTGCAGGGAGATAGCCTGTAAGAGCTGTGCAGGGAGATGCAGCGTCTCACTGTGCAGGGAGATAGCCTGTAAGAGCTGTGCAGGGAGATGCAGCGTCTCACTGTGCATGGAGATCGCCTGTAAGAGCTGTGCAGGGAGATGCAGCGTCTCACTGTGCATGGAGATAGCCTGTAAGAGCTGTGCAGGGAGATGCAGCGTCTCACTGTGCAGGGGGATCGCCTGTAAGAGCTGTGCAGGGAGATGCAGCGTCTCACTGTGCAGGGAGCTCGCCTGTAAGAGCTGTGCAGGGAGATGCAGCGTCTCACTGTGCAGGGAGATAGCCTGTAAGAGCTGTGCAGGGAGATGCAGCGTCTCACTGTGCATGGAGATCGCCTGTAAGGCACGTTCTATAGTGCCGGGCGCGTGCTGCGCTGTGCACGCGGATTGTTAGTTGGCTGGCGTCAGTCAGCCTTTCTATAGAAGGGCTGCGCGCGCACGGCAGGGAGAGGGGAGCCGACAGACAGCGGCGAAGATGAGGAAATTCATCTTTTCGCGCTGCTGCCTGCGCTCAAATGTATGTATATGTGTGCATGTGTGTATGTATGTGTGGATGTGTGTTTATATGGATGTGTGTGTGTGTGTGTGTGTGTGTGTGTGTGTGTGAATGTATGTGTGCATGTATGCGTGGATGTGTGTTTATATGGATGTGTGTGTGTGTGTTTGTGTGTGTGTGTGTGTTTGTGTGTGTGTGTGTGTGTGTGTTTGTGTGTGTGTGTGTGTGTGTGTGTGTTTGTGTGTGTGTGTGTGTTTGTGTGTGTGTGTGTGTGTGTGTGTGTGTGTTTGTGTGTTTGTGTGTGTGTGTGTGTGTGTGTGTGTGTGTGTGTGTGTGTGTGTGTCTGTGTGTTTGTGTGTGTGTGTGTGTGTGTGTGTGTGTTTGTGTGTGAATGATTGCAGAAGTTAAAAAAAAAATATTTATTAAAGTTTTTTTTTCATTAAAAAATCTTATCTAGCACTTCCTTTCACTCACACGACCCACGCACACACATATACTCACACATAGACACACATATATACATTACCTGCAGCTCCCGGCACTATATACAGGAAAAGCATGCGGCGCGGGCACGCGCGGTCGCATCGGAACGCACGGCCGCACGGCCGCATCCTGTATAGAACAGCCCTAAGAGCTGCGCAGAGAGCTGCAGCTCTCTCTGTGCAGGGAGATCGCCTGCAAGAGCTGTGCAGGGAGATGCAGTGTCTCTCTGTGCAGGGAGATCGCCTGCAAGAGCTGTGCAGGGAGATGCAGTGTCTCTCTGTGCAGGGAGATCGCCTGCAAGAGCTGTGCAGGGAGATGCAGCGTCTCACTGTGCAGGGAGATCGCCTGCAAGAGCTGTGCAGGGAGATGCAGTGTCTCTCTGTGCAGGGAGATGCAGTGTCACTCTGTGCAGGGAGATGCAGTGTCTCTCTGTGCAGGGAGATGCAGTGTCTCTCTGTGCAGGGAGATGCAGTGTAGCTCTGTGTCCTAACAAATCTTTGGAACATAAATGAAAGAAGATTATTTAGAATGGAGGTGATTTATATCATTTTTGGAAAATCCAAACGAAATAATTTCACACTACAGGTGTGTCACGTATGGCGCTCTTAGGGAAGGAACAATCTGACTTAGCGCTAAGATTTATTGTTCCATTTATTTAACTTTTTTAACACTCTGAACACACACACTTTTGCATTTTATATTCTTAAATGGAGGCTCTAATTTATGTTGACAACGTAAGTTGCCTTTTGTCCCGCTCTCTTCCAATAATACAGTGCGTGAGACAACCTATTATCACACAAGAAGTACAGTATGACGCTAACCCTAAAGAAAGAGTCGTTTATGCCAACCTGTTCTTTGCAGACGCGTCTGACACAATAACCATCCTTTCATCCATTCTCCCATGTTCTTCTAAATAGACCTAATCATTACCTGCAGCACAGCAGCGTACAAGAAAATGCAAGGCTTTGTAATTATTATCATTTATCCTTTGTATTCTGAACAGATCATCTGGGGTTGGCATATTATTTTGAGTCCAATAGATCCCTTTCAAAATTCAATTTGGCGTGTGCAAAATGGAGGTATTTATTATAGCAAAACTGTCATTTTAATAGTTGCAATTATCTGCATCTATCAAATTATTTTCTAAATTTAATAAGATAATTTTGCACCCAAATTGGTATGGTGGAAACATTAAAGATTTTTTTTAAAATCATATGAAATGTTCCTGTTTGTGTGGTAGAAAGAAATTCATATGCTTCTGCTATACAGAACACGAGAAATAATCTGCTGTGATGTGACTTTCATGATTCATTATATGCACTGTTACCTTTAACAGACGATTGTTGGAAATGCTGCATGATCTGATGTTGCTCTCTAGTGGCGCAAAACATGTCTACATCTAACATTTACCATTCGCATTTGTGTTTTTGTTCGTACGGGGGCAGCCGGCATATACCATGGCAGGAGTGGCCAACTCCAGTCCTCAAGGGCCACCAACAGGTCAGGTTTTAAGGATATCCCTGCTTCAGCACAGGTGGCTCAATCAGTGGCTGAGTCTTTGACTGAGCCACTGTTTGAGCCAGCTGTGCTGAAGCAGGGATATCCTTAAAACCTGACCTGTTGGTGGCCCTTGAGGACTGGAGTTGACAACCCCGGTACTATGGGTTGACACGTAAACGGCGATACTCTACTTACTGGCAGGCAAAGGGGGCATTAAAAGGGATGAATTGCTATGTAGTCTCAATCCCAAACTGTCTTTGAGTGAAAGAAGAGGTTTGCTCTCCTTGCAACCTAAAAGCTGGAAATTGCTGAATCGTGTCATCCATTCACTACGAGACTGGGAAGCCTCTCTGGCTGCAATAGGTTACGTGACTGGAAGTCTGCAAAGTTTGCCCTTCCTTTGAATGACCGACCTTGAGACACGTAATGTAAATAAAAGTAGTGGCATTTTTCTGATTTTCCCGTCTGGTTTGTTATATTAATTTTGTAAACATTGTCTTAATTTTTCCAGCCTTTAGCCGATAGTCACATTTTTTTTAAACCTTTTTTTCAACCCTGAAGAAT
Organism: Ascaphus truei; assembly: GCF_040206685.1. Taxonomy (NCBI): domain Eukaryota; kingdom Metazoa; phylum Chordata; class Amphibia; order Anura; family Ascaphidae; genus Ascaphus; species Ascaphus truei. The sequence goes on from NC_134496.1 coordinate 40,765,874, forward strand.
AGAATGTACATCTTATCAAAAACGGTGTAAAAAAGCCTGTGATGTATGAAATGCAATATACATATAACCTCGGTGAACTAGCCATAGCATAATTTTAGAAATGACAGTTACGCCCAGTGTTATTTTTTACAACATGCCGTAGGATTACAAATCAGAGGACATTTTGGTCGCGGATGTTTCGCCACGAACCATGTGTGTGCCGGCGTTTGGCAGCCGGAGGCCACTCAGCCGCCAGCTGTTTTGCCAATATGGTTAGTACATTAAGACTGGGGTGCGCAAACTGGAAGGGTGCAAGATTTTCAGTGGGGAGGCGCAGCGCTTACAGAGGCCCCGCGCTCTTCCCCAAAGCATTTAAATTAAATGCCGGGGGACCACGCGAGGCCTCTGTAAGTTCTCTTACCTTATCTCCAATGGTGCGGCGCCATGGCAACGCGGCATCAAATGACGTCGCAAGGTCACGTCATGTTACATTGCCATGGCAACACAACATCGCATGACCCCATGGCGTCATTTGACGCCAGAGACAAGCTAAAAAAGGGGGGCGGACGGGGGGGGGGAGCACGCATGGGGGCGCAGGGGGAAACGTTTGTGCACACCTGTATTAAGAGGTTTTAGCAGTTAGGATGTTAAGGATAGGGGCTTTATTTATGATAAGGGGTTAGGTTTTTAGGTTAGGGAATTGGGGAAAGGGTTTTAGGGGAAGGGATTTAGAATAAGGGATTTTTGAGTAAGGGGTTTTGGGTAAGGTGTTAAGTTTTTTATGGTAGGGGGTATCATTAGTATTAGGGCTTAAAATGAGGGGATTTTAGGGTAACGGGTAAGGTTAGACACTTAAATTGGAGGCGAAACCAATGGTGGAGAGATGTTTCTGCAGCGAGGTGAGTGGCGGCTAAATGCCGGCAGTGGCTGGACCACAACCAAATGTCCTAGGCCGTTTTGTGTGGGTTAGAGGCTACATCTCAGTCTACTTTCAAGAAGCTCCCCATTAATAGTTTGACTGAGAGCAGGTAAACACCTTTAGGCTGCTATCCAGAATCACTGTGCCAATAACCCCACTGAGCGCCAAAGAGTGGAATGTACAGTATACAGCCAAATGTGCAACGTACTTGGCCACTGATTCCAAATGGCACACGTGGCAGCACTTCTGCATCAAAGTCCACTGCTGGTAATAATTGGACTTCTCTCTAATAGACACACTTTCATCATTCCCAATGCGGGGTGTATTGTATATAAGAGTAGTGCAGAAGGGGAGATGTTTCATGCACTAGAAATCTTCTATAAGTAAGGCATGGGATATGAGGATTGTGGCCTGGTCAGAGCACATGCCCTAAGTGAGTAATAAACCATTAATTGATGACTGTATTGGAGAGGGCCCTTATCTTATCCTATAAATCCCAGTTACAGCTGTTTTCTTTGGGCTTATTAAAATGTCTTAACGGACAAATCTATTTTTTTTTTTAACCAATGTTAAATAAGTAATACAGTAGAAAATACAATACAACTATTGTACTGGAGAAATATACTGGTGGTACCCAGATTTCCCAAATGTAACCCAACCTAAATGTATTTTTTTTACTGCTTACTGTAGTTAGTTATTAGATTATTTTAAGTTAGAATAATAGAAAAGTGTCCACGAACAACCAATTAATTGTGTGACTTTCAAGCTCCCCCATTGGAATTACTTTCAGCTGGCACATTATACACTGTGGGTGGATAAAGATACACTTTCCAGCAAGTCAAAGGCTGGGAAACATACAGTATAGTCATTTAATAGGGTTATATAATTGATAGCTTGCGGATTGCTTTTGCTGTTTCCTGGTAAATTGCAAGCTTCTCTTTCAGTACAACAAGGAGCATTTTCAGTTCTAATGGAACAATATTAAAAGTCCTATAATATTGATTGTAATTACAGATCATAGTACTGAGTAGGCAGCGGTACACGGGGTACATTAGAGCCGTAGATGCTCACGTCAGTGGTTCTCAGAATTATTATTATACTTTTTTTACATGCACCAATTGTACTTGCGGAATTCAAATGGGCTTTGTTCAACAGCTGGTATTTAATACCACTCAACCCAATGTGCATTTCCACAGCGAAGAAAAGGGAGCTGGAAGGTCACTTATTTGCTTATCTTCTTTCAGGTAAATTATGTTTCCTCAGGTTAATACAATTGAAAGATTTAATTGCAATGAGAGAAAATTAATGTAGGGGTATGAGAAGAATTGATTAAAGCAACGCCTTGTTAATTCTGAAAAGGATTGTTAACAGTGCAATTGTTACAAAGCTAGCAAGACTTGCTGTCTTCGGTGTCGCGGACTAACAAGGGAAAGTCCGAGGCACCGGGGGTCAGTGTCTACGAGATGGAGCGATGAGAGGTACATGCTTCTGTATGTGACCACCGAAGGGTTAATCCTTCTGTGCCGTGACCACCGCGGTCGTATGAACGTGTGAGGCAGCGGCACCGAGAACAGTAAGTCTTGCTACATCTGTATCTCCTATTACAAATATGTTGATTCGATGTGGCATGTACCAAAATCAGTGTATTCTTTTTTTTAAATTTTGAGTTTTCATACAGTAAGGTCCAGCAAACAACAAGGTCTTTGCTTCATCTTAACTCCATCGCAGCGGGGTTTAACTTTAATCTAATGCCTGAATAAACGGTAGAAATCCCAATTTGATAACATAAAACATATAAGCCAGAAAAGAAAGAGAAAAACGACGCACTACATCCAATGCTAGTAGGCTAGCAAAAAACAACAGGAGTGCGTTCCCATGATAAAAAATAAGGCTATTTTAATGGATCATAGCAGCAAACAATACACCAACGCGTTTCGGACTATAGAGCCCTTTATCAAGGTGAATAAAAAACTTACTTACCGGAGTGTATTAAATACATGATCATGGTGCGACCGCGGCCAATCCCCGCCACTTCCGGGTGTGTCAAATGACGCAGGGCGTATGACGTCAGCGCGTCAGGATCATTGGTACGAAACTCGCAAGTTTTGCACAGGATGATTATTTTTTAGTTTATGTGTGAGTTTTCTTTTAAATGTATGTTCAAGTCACTTTGTATGTCCTTAGCTTTACTTATGCCGGAGTAATAGTGTTGATTGTCAATAAAGTTTTTGTCATTTTCATACCGATGATCCTGACGCGCTGACGTCATACGCCGGAAACGCGTTGGTGTATTGTTTGCTGCTATGATCCATTAAAATAGCCTTATTTTTTATCGTGGGAACGCACTCCTGTTGTTCTTTGCTAGCCTATTCGCATTGGATGTAGTGCGTCGTTTTGCTCTTTCTTTTCTGGCATATTCAACTCTACAGACGGACGCACACCTATACCCCTGGACCATTGGACTTAAGGACTCACTACCATCTGGAGACATACATCTCATGTGAGTTCATTCCTATGTTCCATATTCCATCATTTGGATGCTGATCAATTATCATTTATTGTTCCCTTTGAATTGGATGTGACACTGGTACTGGTCACCGGCAGGTGGTTAATACATTATCCTTACTACATTGCTACGTGGGATTTTAACACACTAGTCATATATCGTTTTGGGACAATTATTTTTCAGCACAACTATTACTCATTGGAGGGGTATCCATATAAGACTTTGCCATTCTATCATTCAACAGTTCTGTTTTCTTTGTTTTAGAGCACCATACAACATTAGTTCAATCATAAAACATATAACACCACATTGGGAGGTTAAGATAGGGAGGTTAAGATTGGGAGGGTAATATAGGGAGGGAGGGTAAGATAGGGAGGGATGGGGGAGAGTAGCAAAGGTCTTGTCTGTGTTTTATCTATGTGCCACAGATTATTCCTTTAGTTCTTTAATTGAAGTCTCGTCTGGAGTGTGCTAGCCCCTCATCTACAACTGTCCATTTACTTGGCCTAGATCCTTTCCTCTCAGGGCCTCTGTGCCTGTTAGAGGAGAACGCATCTAACACTATTATAGCCACGCGGTGGCATTGCTCACCCCTGGGATATCCGTCTGAGCCAACCAAGGCAGCCAGACCTTTTGAAATTTCGTGCCAGTGTCATTAACTAAACTCGTTCATTTTTCCATCTGGCAAACACACCAAATTCTGGTTCTAATTTTATCAATAGATGGAATTTCATTTTGTTGCCGCAATGCTGCGATCTCGCGCTTTGTTGCTGTTGCAAAATGTGCAACTAATTTATTTTCCACTTTGGCTAGTTCCTGTGCTGGTTTATTTAGCAGGAAAACCCAGGGGTCCCAGGGAATTTCGAGGTCCAATATCCTCTCCAACCAAGCTCGAATTTGCTCCCAAATTGGGGCTATCCGAGGGCAGGACCACAGCATGTGTAACAGATCCGCCGACTCTCCACATTATTTGGGGCACAAGGGAGAGTATTCTATAGCTGTACATTGCTATGAGTGCAGTACATTAACACTGTCCAGTAATATTGACAGTGCGGGTCGCTGCTTACTACAATGAACCAGTTTAGTTAAAGTGTATTCAATGTTTGTAAAGTCTATGGAAGATTTTTAGATTGACCACCTTTCTCTACGTATACCAAAAAAGATAAGAAGGGAAACAGCACCCAATTTTTTTTTAAAGTGCAGTATGTACAATGTGGTTTCAATACATGCACTCAGATACCAGGGAAGGCTCGTCCGGCAGAGTAGCGGGAGAAGCAGCACCACCAGCTGCTCTGCAGGAGGAGTCTTCCCGGGGTGTCTGGATCAGCAACCCGGACGAGTGGAAGGGACATCAGCGTGGAAGTGCAAGAATGCCACAGAGAGCAAGGAGCCACCGGTACAGGAGTAGAGACTATACATATATGTTCTGCAAATAAACAATATCTTGTGAGGACAATGGTACAGTATCTGCGTGTGGGCATTAAAACCATTTTGTACATACTGTACTACACGTAGAGGATCTTTTTTGCGCTCTTTCTTTTCTTTTGCATGTCACTTGGAGATCGGTCATCTCAAGAGAATTAGCAGCACATTATTTCCTTAAAAACATTTTTCTGACATGGACAATGCCCCCTTTTAACAAGACTTTTTTTTTTAATGCACCCACAGTGCACCATACATGTGTGCAGCTGCGTTACTACAATGTATCTTGTGCCACAAATCCAGTTATTTCTTCCCATACATGTGCATAAAGGGAGACACAGGAATATTAAGTGGCACAAATGGAATTTTGGTATAATCCATTGTGTGCACCTGTGCACTAATAACGCACAAATGTAAATGGCATGCACTAAAAACATAAATCAGTGTACGAACCGCTGTCACAATGTACCTGGCGTATATCCTAAAAAGTCTGGCGCAGAAATAAGTTGCTATGTATCAACCAAAAATGTATTTGACACAGCCCGGGTGTTTAATTATATAGGTGAACATTATGGGTATTAGAAATAATATTACACTCATAGTTGATGTGTACTAATACTAGTTATAAATAAAAACAAAAATACACATAATCCTGGTTTAATGTAAATTGTATGAATGAGTTATTCAACGTGCCGCAATGTGTCAAATTTCCAAACAACAAACTAAGCGTCCAGTGTATGGAGTCATATAACGACCTTTACTGAAGCTACTTTTAAAAACTAACATTTTGACCCACAAAAAAAGAACTCAGTACACAATCTTGACAGTGAAAAAGATTAAGTTCCAACGTTGAATTGATTTTGGAAAAGTCATTAACATATGAGTCTCTTAGCATCAATGTATCAAGGTTCTTTACTCTGATTGTTTACCGTATGTGTCAATAGATTGATAAATAAGAAAGAAGTTAGTGAAACGTCACTTGATGCCTATCTCACAATGAAATGGATCAGTTGCTGCACGTTTGCATTCATTTCCCACATTATATTCCGTGTCATAAAAAACCATTGTGTGAAACTTTCCGAAATGTCGTGACGCTAAGAAACTTCAAATCTAAAAAAAAACAAAAAACAATTAACAAATTACTCCGATTTGATACAACACAGTAAAACGATGCACACACTCACAAAGTCAATATGCACAGGTGCAGGGGCGTTTATTGTTCACAGAAGTGTATCTGCTTGTCATAAACATGATAATTTAATTACACACAGACCCTAAAAAGCTAAATATTTTTTTTCACTCCCCACTTACTGCAGCCACGAGGATTTTATTTTCATAAAACATTTTGTGGCTTTTATTACTCAGCTGTTTTTCTTTTTTTTCAAATGGTCTTCAAATGATATGAGTTCAAATATAGCTGTGCGTGTGTTAGCCAGTTAATGCCATGTTGAATTACAGATGCTGCCTTTTCATCTGAAAATGTTCATTATCTACTGAGGTTGTTCTGTAGGATTCCAGGTAGACTAATTATTTCTATGTAGCTGAAAGTAACTTTCTTATATTTGCATTTTTCATTCTAAATTGCAGGTATGTTATCAACACTGCTGATAAATATTTTGCTGTGCATTTCATGGGGTCCACTGAAAACGTCAGCTGTCTTTAGTCTGATATCTAACCCACTATTTACAAAGGATGTACTCAGTGGTGCTGAAACGGATGAGCCCAAACAAGCATTCACTGTTCTACTTGATCTAGACCTTGGGACAACTGAAACTGATCCAGTCACAGATGGCGGGACTCAAGAAAGTTCCCAGACTGCTGTAACATCCACTGTAACCCCTGTTTTAAACAATGTGGCAGCTGGAGTGGAAAATAATATTAAACTAAAGCCTACCAGTATTGATCCCAGGCAACCAATTACTTTAGATGTATTCAACATTACCAACACTGAGAATGCTTTCCCTGTAGTAGAAAGTGCTACCAAAGAGGACGGAAACAATGCCACCTTAATCCCATTACTAGAAACGAACAAAGTCACTTCGTTTGATGATCACTTAGCTTCTTTCTTGAAAATACCAAAGGAAAACAGTACCGCAGGGACACAATGCTTCTGTAATGTTCCAGGACCTGAAGGACAAAAGGGAACCAGAGGTGAAAGAGGGGATCCAGGTAATTTTACCGGCTGAGGCCTTGGAACCATGTATCATTACTCATTCGTTTTTGAGAGATGAGCTTTACAATATATCACAGCCATTAGATCACTTTGAGAAGGTGCAGTAGGGGGCACTTTTATCAATTGAATGTTAAAAGGTTGTGTAGTCCTGTACAGAAAGATGTACTGCAGGGCCATACAGCACTGAATGGGTTGAATTGTGTGCAGTAGTTTTATATCACATTTAACATTGGCAATGTGATATTTATTTTACATGATTAATTTAGGCTTATGTCTGGAATTATCATAAGTGTCGTTGGATTTGTGTACTAATACATGAGAAAATATGTAATAAGTCATTTGTGCATACCTGTTATTGATACTGATGACTTATAACAACTATACTTATTTTTATGTTGGTTTTGAAAAAAAAATGTTTAACAACCTACAAGCGTTTTATACAACACATATATGTTTACATGTAAACACAACATTTTACATCACCTAACCGAATTACTGTGTCAGTTCTGGTTAATTGAAATGAGTTGCAGTATATAATGTAAACATGTTCATGCTATTTGATGAGTTTTGCATTCTTTCTTGATTCAAGTTTATGCTTTTTTTTTTTCCAGGGGAGTTTGGTTTAGTTGGTAAGAGAGGACTTCAAGGATTAGAAGGCGCCAAGGGAGAACTTGGACATAAAGGACCAAAAGGAGAAAAGGGTGACAGAGGATACAAATATGATCCAGGCGAAATGGGTCAAGTTGGGCAAAAAGGAGAACCAGGGGACATCTGTCCTTCCTGTGCAGAAGGTGAAAAGGGAAACAAAGGTGAAGCTGGGAGTGATGGTTCCATAGGACTGAAGGGTAACAGAGGGGAACCAGGAGTGGAAGGTCCGAAGGGAGAGATGGGACCCAAAGGAAACCCAGGACAAAATGGCAACAATGGGATAAAAGGCACAATAGGGAAGATTGGACAAGTAGGACCAAAAGGATCTATGGGGCAACCTGGTCCTCCAGGACCCAAAGGTGATCCAGGAATTCCTGGTAAAATGGGTCCTCGAGGATACTATGGACCAACAGGAAAGCCTGGAAGGAAGGGTGACAAAGGACAAAAGGGGGCAGGCACAGAGCATGAAAACATAGCATTCTCAGTAGGCATCAGATGGCAAAGGAGTTTTTTATTACAAGGATCACCAGTAAAATTTGAAAAGGTTTTTCTCAATGAAAGGAAACCATACAAAGTTGAATCAGGTGTATTTGTTGCCAATATTGAAGGTATCTACTTTTTCACTTATCATTTAAGTACATCGAATAAATCTCTTAGGGTTGGTTTATTTCACAATGGCAAAATAGCTCTTCAGGCACAAGCTAGGCAATTTGAACAAAACATTTGTCAGGCTTCTGGATCTATACTCCTTCATCTTAAAGAAGATGATGAAATTTGGCTTCAGGCTTTAAGTGGCATGCAAAATATATTGATTTCTGACGAAACCACTGACTCTGTATTCTTAGGGTTTTTATTATTTCACATTGCAGACTAAAATCTGGCAAAAAAGGGTGCACTCATAATGATGTGAAGTGTGTCTGTTGCAAGATAGAGCATTTAAATAATTACGTTAAGACACAATTAAAATGAACAGGATAAAAGCAGTTTTTAAAAGACTTTTTTTTTACAGTGGTTGTTGGAGCTGAGGAAATCTCATTCTCATATGAACAAATGTTTCTATATTGTAAAGTCGTTGATTGTACAGTCTATGTTTTTGAGGTTGTAATGTCTTGCTGAAAAATAAAACCATAAATGCATTTCAAATGGTGCTTACTATCTGTAACAAATAAAGCATAATGAATGAATACAATGTATGTGGCATTACCTAATTATAATTTTATAATAAAAATATGATTTTTGGTAGTAATCCTGATGCAGTTTTTAGATTCCAAAATATGTATATGTGTGTTTGTATATACTGTAAATAGAAAATCAGGGAAGCAGGTACACCAAAAATAGCAACAAATGTATCTTTTATACCTCAATGTTGTGGCTACTAATTGGAGCCTTTATCGAGAGCTCCACTAGATCCAAAACGTTGGGGTATTAAAGACATGTTTGTTGCTATTTTTGGTGTACCGGCTTCCCTGATTTTCTGCATTTCTCCCTAACAGTACTTTAGCAGTAGTGTCCTTTCCAGCCTTTTGGTTTATTCCTTTTATTGTGTGCCCTGATTCCTTTTCTTTGTGTTCTCTCTCACTCTATAGCGCTATTTCTTTCGCTCGCTATCTCTCTCTCTATAGCGCTAGCTCTCTCTCTCTCTCTCTCTCTCTCTCTCTCTCTCTCTCTCTCTCTCTCTCTCTCTCTCTCTCGCTCTCTCAGAAAAGACCACAGTGGTCTAATTATCTGCACCAGACAAAATGAATGCAAAATAGAGGGTGCTTATTGATCCATAACACACAGGAGCGCGACGTGTTGTTCCTAAAGGAACCTTCTTCAGGGTTTTAGTGGTCAATAAGCACCTTCTATTTTGCATTCATTTTGTCTGGTGCAGATAATTAAACCATTCAGGTCTTTTCTTCAAGTTGGATTTTATTTTTCTGTCTATCACAGACACCCTCTGTTGGATACTTAATACGGAGTGTGCAGCCATTTGCTAAACGCATTATATATACACGCACAGTATATCATATTTTTTTGTAATGTTTCTCCCTGCCTCTCTGTTAATTTTAGAATGAACGCCCTCTCACCCCTCCCCGCCCTGCACACTGCAGATGGGTAGATGGTTCTATTTCTCACTGTCCCTTTCATCCATTCATTGCCTTGTCTGTTTATTTACCATTCTCTTTACCATTTCTTTCCTACTGTACATCATCTGCCTTAGATTTCTATCTTGTTTTCTTTGTTTTACATCTGTGTTAAGATCATGGAATCTCTGTAAATCAGTATCGCCGACCTGAGGAAGAGAGGAGAACTCTCGGAAGCTCGTCTTATAATATCTGTTGTGAGTTCAAATGAAAAAAAAAAAAAGGTATCACCTTGTGTATATTAGGGTTAGGGTTACTTGTATTTATATAGTGCCAACCATGTACACAGTGCTTTACAAAATGACAATCCAGTGAAAAGAAAATACAAACAACGTAGATACGCTGTCTCAGTGTCTCCCCTGCTGGTTGCCTATCAAATCCCGCATCTCACACTCACTTCTCCTCCTCACTTTTAAAGAGTTACACTCTTCTGCCCCTCCTTACATCTCAGCCCTAATTTCTCGCTATGCACCATCTCTTGCCTTCTACTCAAGGATGTCTTCTCTCTACTCCTTTGTATCTAAAGCCATCTCCCACCTTAAACCTTTCTCACTGACTGCCCCACACCTCTGGAATGCCCTTCCTCTCAATACCTGACTACCACCCTCTCTATCCACCTTTAAACACACCTGCTTAACGAAGCATATGAGTAGCTCGGCGGCTAATACTATGATACATAATGCTTGGCCCCTTGCAGATGCACTTACCAGAACGCCCTCCTACTGTCTCTGTACATCCTTCCTATCTACCAATTAGACTGTAAGCTCTTCGGAGCAGGTACTCCTCTTCCTAAATGTAAATGTTTAAGTCTGAAGCACTTATTCCCATGACCTGTTATTTGTATTATTTATTATTTATATGATTGTCACGTGTATTACTACTGTGAAGCGCTATTTACATTAATGGTGCTATATAAATAAAGACATACATACATACAGATAAGTCCTGCCCCGAGGAGCCTACAGTCCAAGTGGTATAATGGGAGACATACAGACACAATAGTATTAAAAGTATGTTAATTAAAAGAGCAAGTCAAGTGCCTCTGGTGTCAGTGGTGTTTAAATCATTTAAAGAGGTACATTTTTAGCTGGGCTTTAATAATGAAAGGAGAAGGTGTTTGATGAGTATTGAGTGCAAGAGAGTTCCATAGGTAGGGTGAGATGAGTTTAAAAGATTTAAGACGTAAGAGAGCTATAGTGGGTAAAAGGGGCAAATATACTGAAGCAGGGGTGTGCGCAAAGTGGGGGGCGGTAGATTTTCCAGGGGGGCGTGGCAGCTACAGATGTCCCGCGCTCTCCCCCAAGGCCTTTAAATTAAATGCTGGGGGGCCGCGTGAGGCCTCTGTAGGTTCTCTTACCTGGTCTTCAGTGACGAGTCACCATGGTAAGCCGGCGTAAATGATGCTGTGGAGTCACGTGACCCGCGTTGCCATGGCAATGTGACTTCACGTGACCCCGCTGTGTCATTTGATGCCAGAGCCGAGCAGGAGGTGGGGTGGGAGGGGGGGGGGAGAGGGGTGGGGGGTCCTGAGCCGAGATCTGAGCAGGCAGGGGGGCGCAGGGTCAAAACTTTGTGCACCCTTGTACTAACGGACGGGTCTTAGGTGATCTTATATTTCATTTTTTTTTTACATGAAAACACTTGAAAGTAAAATATCAGTAACTTATTCAGTTCTTGCCAATAGTTTCATGTACTCCTACTGTCTCTGCATGACTGTCCCTTAGAATGCCGCTAGGAAACTACATATGGCTTATTTCTCCATGACAAGACACACCTTTTTGATGTGCAAACATCAGGTATAAATATTGATAGACAAACACACAGAAAAGAAGTGCACCAGGGATAAGTATCACAAATATTACATTATATCACAAAAGGTGTAAGAACAAGACAGCGACCATGAAGGAACAGGAACTGCACGGTCAGATAGTCCGTAGATGGAATACAGTCAGAACTTTGTGCACAAGTCCCCGGATACATCGGCGTCTGCCCGTACAAATCCTTTCCTCGTGGCGGCGTCAACAGAAAGTCACTTGACCTCTACGCGTTTCGCACTTATTACGTGCTTCATCAGGGATACGTGTCTACACACACCACTTGAAGTAGGTGTTATACATTATAATGTGTTGCTCATAGCTGAGAAATTGTTTTGCCTCGAAACAAGTGATTGGTAACCAAAACCTCTTGGTAATGGGAGAAGATGATACATGATCTTTGTGTTTCTCAACTTTTTCTTCAGGAAACCGCAGCTAGAGTAGATTAGAGCAGTAATGAATGCATTACCATGCTCACATACTGTACACTTATTTGTCATATATGATGTGTGTGATTGATTATTGAATTGGGGTTCCTTGTGGACTGAATTAAAAAACATTGATGTACATACACTGGCGACACACTTTATTCGAGCTCGGCTAGTCCCACGAATTCGGGTATACTCGGGTGTATTGAGGTTTGTGACTGTTTTCTGCCCGAGTGCATTGCGTTATTTTCCAGGCAGGGATTGAAGCATTTTATTCCCGCTGGCTGCAATACTGCACAGTATATATATATATATATACTGCATTACAATTCATGAATTTATGCCATCTGGTAGACATGCGAAGCATTGCAGCCTATTAAATCCTAATCATTATCATTTAACAGATCAGCCACCCGTCAGCCAGGCATGAACCATGGCTCGGAAGGCAAACGCAACGGGGCTTGTCTGAGGTGAGGAGCGGCGCATTCCAGGTATCTGCCAGGTACATACTGGGTATTTGCTCGAATAAAGTGTGTCGCAGCAGTAAATGATACAAAGCAGTGGTGTTCACATCCTTTGCTGTAAAGGTCGTTTCCCACCTAGAACCAAAGTGAATTAGCAGCAGTGGCAGGTTTCATAGGTAAAATGACACAATTGTACAGCAAGTACATTTTTATATTTTGTCCAATTTTTTTTATATCTTAAAATATGCAGGTACATTTTCTGTTGCTGCCTTTTTCTTTTATTCTTTTACTAACCAAACAAATGATTAAAGTACAGAACAATCTAATAAGCATGGATTTCCTTGGATCATTTAAGAGCAAAAAATGTATTCACTGTTCACATAACATACATTTTACCTTGAGTGACTGAATGTTTTTGTTGCTTGCTTTGTGCCACTGCATCATGAATATCCACATGTACGTATAGACATATAGGGGCCTATGCAGAGAGCAGCGAATTTTAAAATTGGCGAGTTTATTAAAAAGTAGCTCTTTTGGAGAGTTTTATTCTCCATATGCAGAAATGTGCGAATTCTGCTATGTTTAACATGAATGCGTGTGGCGAGTTTAAATTGGCGAGATGCGCGCTTCAGAAATGTGTAAAAAAAAATTCGCGCCTTTTTTTTCCCTTTGCAATGGCCGCGAGCGGCAGCTTCTTGCCAATTTTTTCTGGCGAGGCAAAAAGGAGACAATCGCGCCATTTTATTGGCGCGAACAGCCGCTAGATGCCGTTCGCGCCTCTCTGCATTAGGATATTTATAAAACTGGCGAGATGGAGGTTCTCGCCAGCCGCGAGGCGAGTTTTAGAAATAGAAAAGAAAAATTGGCGCGTTTTTCGTAACTCGCCATTCTCTGCTGTTTTCTGCGCGATTTTCTCCAAAAAATGGTGAATTTCGAAATAGCGCTGCTCTCTGCATAGGCCCCATAGACTTACTTTTTTAATATAGCTTTAAAATGAGTGCAATTGACTTTCACATTACCAAAGGGTGTAAACCACCACCATCCTTTAATGAATGAATAGGGGAAATATTTCTCGCTGTGTGCCGATTGCTGTCCTTTTCAAATGTGTTTAACTTAAAACCATGTCTTTCTTCCACTTGTACATTGTCTGTGTTATGGAGAGAAGGCAGCACAGTGGAAGGTAGAGAGCAAGCCAAAACATTTGCATTTTCTCAGATTTCATCTTAATTCTTATTACTTTTAAAAGCCTTACCCAATCACAGATTACTTGTTGCTGCTCCCAACCCCATTGGCCGTGACAACAATGACGAAAGCAATTAAATAGATTGCTTCTTGGTGAAGACCATAATGGACGTTCCAATGTGCCTTTCAAGGACTGTATTCATGATAAAAAGCAAAGGCATAAGGTAAGAGATAATAACATTGCTTGCTGCCTATGTTATCTTTAGCTTTCCTTCACAAAGAAAGCACAAAGCATTGAGGACATGTACATGGCACACTGAGTGATCAGCATTACGTTTGTGTGCAATAGAAATGACAGTTGCAAAGTGTAATTGGCATAACAAGTACTGGTTCTGCAATTGAGTCTTACAGAAAATATTCCGTGACCAGCAGGACGGAATACGCCGTTCAACAAGAGGAAGTCATGCAGTTAGACCGTGACTTTAAAGGGGTGATGTATGTCTATCTTTAATTATATAGCTCTGACAGTGTACTCAGTGCTTTACAAAGACAATACAGTACAGGGAATGATGATAATACAATAAGCGCAGCAAAGTCAGACAATAGAAAAGGAAATCCCTGCCCTGGAGAGCTTACAATCTAAGTAGTATGGTGGGAGAGTTAGAGACAGCAGGTGAGGGAATAAGTGCAGTAAATGGCAGTGCTTGGCCACAATGGTTGGTAGGAGTGACTGAGTGTGGTAGAGTAGCCATGAGTGTAGGCTATTTGGATACTTCTTTTGCGAGGTGAGTTTTAAGGTTGGTCAGTATTAAATTAGATGGGTTAACACCATTAGCAGGGAAAGAGGTGGCAGGGAGGTGTGGGCGAGAGCAGGTGTATATATGGCCAGTTCCAGGATCAGGAGAGATATCGAAAACAGCAGCAAAAAAACATAATACTGTTTTTCTGATACTGAAGATGGCAGTGTGTTTTTGTTCACCACATTTATGTGGTTTGTTTTCTATTTCACACAGTACAAACTAATAGAAAGTAGTAGTGTTAAGGATGTAAACTAAATCGTCACAATAGCAGCACCTAGAAAAAGAAAATATACATCACTGAGTGCAATATGAAAAGTACATAAATCAATCATATTTTATTCAACTGTTGTGTAATTATGCTGAGCGTGTTTCACTTGGGTTAAAACGTACACTCATCCCTCTTTTTTCCAACCTTCATAATATTATTTGGAAGTAGAGCATAGCATTTCTGATATCTTGTATCTTCCTACTGTACCTAAAGTTGTCATTCGTAATCTCAAAATCTGTTCTTCTGATAGAGCCACATTGAATGTTGAAAGTTCCACTTATGTTAATTCTCTAGGGCAGGGGTGCTCAACTCCAGTCCTCAAGCCCCCCAAACAGGTCAGGTTTTCAGGATATCCCTGGTCAGTACAGGGGGCTCAATCAGAGGCTCAATTGAAGACTGAGCCTCTGATTGAGCCCCCTGTACTGAAGCAGGACTGATTTAGCTACCTGTGCTGAAGCAGGAATATCCTGAAAACCTGACCTGTTTGGGGGGGGGGGGGGCGGAGGGCATGAGGACTGGAGCTCAGCACCCCTGCTCTCGGACAACAACTTACGCCAAGATTAATCAGCATCCCTTTCATTGTCAGTAGACCCCGCAGTGCATTGCAGACTAGAACAATAGTCCAAATTCAATCTAACGAGAAACACGGGGCATCATTTGCAATTAACCTTGAATTAAACGCCCATCAAAACAATGGCAATCAATGCATTGCTAACGGCGCGTTACTTCGCTTTTCACCATGCTGAAGAAGGTGAATGTGTTGCTGTCCCCTCTGGCAATGAAGGGGTTACGATACCCCAATAATATTACTATTAAAGCCGTGATGCACAGCTGGTGTTTTCTCTGCATTGATAATCCTTGCAATTATTATACCAATATGCAAAAGCATTGCACATGTTCTGGAACTTGCACTACACTAGTCACACAACGCAGGCATCTGATACACTTTGTTTTACATCTCTGATCTCAATTAAGTATACATGAACCATTTTCTGTTTGGATGTATCTAGCTTTGGTTTAAAATTCTGCTGTGCCAAGCTTTCTTCTAGCAATTTAACTGATAATCTACCCTAGTGAATCCCAGCAGTCATTACCCGAGTAATTGCTTAAGTTACAGAGCGTTCACAATGACATAGCTTGTTCTCAATCATTGAAGTATTCTGCAAAAGGCACGGAAACTTCGGAAAAGTCCAATGAATGCAACGAAATTCACACCCTGCACTTGCAAGCGCTCTAATTGTTAGAAATAGATACTTCCCTGCGCTATATATGTGTATCTGGATGAACTTATTACTTCAGAGGCCTTTGTTTTCTTTTGAGAATTATTTGGGCAGAGATAAATAAAAAAACACTGCCCGTTTGTAACTTGCACATGCTGCTTTTATTCACTTGCATTTCTATCTTTATAATATGTGTGCGATGTGAAAAAAAAATGATGTTAATATTCCGATAAATAATTAAACATGAGTTAAAATGTACTTAAAATTAAGTCCAAATCTTACTTGAGGGGTTTGTTATAAAACGTATTGGCCGAAAAGAATTTCAAAGCAAAAAAAACAAGATCCACACACATTCTTAGATTGTAAGCTCCTCGGACAGGGACTCCTTTTTCTAATGTTACTTTTATCTCTCAAGCGCTTATTCCCCTTATGTGTTATATTATTATGTCACGTGTATTACTGCTGTGAAGCGCTATGTACTTAGCGCCATATAAATAAAGCACACAAACATACAGATTCACAAAACCCCAACATTTACTGATTATTAACCCTTTCTTATTACTTATGCTGCATACAATCCTTCACACCATTAACTAATTTTAATATTTCATTTCAATTGGGGGTTTGATCACATATTATGGCCAATGTATGATAAGCTTGCCGCCCTTGGCAGCTCTAACTTAATTATATTGTAGTTTTAAGATCGAGGCAGGAGGAATTCAGCGAAGAGGACAAGGTAACAAATAATTAAATGAAGCTAGGACTTGCCTGGCATGGGGTTGCCTTGATGTGATGGGGAAGCTTATCATACAGAGTAATCAGGGCTGATTAAAAATCAGATTTTAGAGAAACTACCCAGGTGGCCAGTGGACATATTTAAAAATTAGCCAAAACAAACAATAAATTAGGGGGATCCTTGATGGACGCAGGAACGGTGAGAAAACCAGAGCACTACTCATGGGAACAAGTATAATATAAATAGAGAATGTGTATTCCATAAAAAATGAATTACATTTATTGGTCATGAAGACAAGCAAGCGAAGGTGTCCCCCCACCAACGCATTTCACGCCTCAGCACTTTATCAAGTACCTAGGATCTTTGGAGCAAGGGATCTTCGCTTTGGATGCTGCACTTCACTAGTGAGTCCATTGCTTAAACGCTATCCCTTTCACCAGGATTAGGGTATGATTTGAGTGATTATATATGCTATGGTGTCTGGACTGTCCATGTGATATACCTCCACACTCACTGTTTGGGAGGTCACCAGACAAGTTTGCTACACTCCTACCTATCCATGTATATATTGTTTACATCTCAAGATCTACCATATGGGAACATTATATTTCATAAGCTATATCTGTCATCGGTCTTTAGAGCCACACATATTGGTTCTCTGAATCCTTGGTGGAGAAGGATTTAGGAGTACTTGTATACTGCAGGCTTAGCAATAGTGCCCAAAGTCATGCAGTAGCTACAGAGGCAAACAAGATCTTATCTTGCATTAAACGGGCAATGGATGGAAGGGAAGTAAACATAATTGTGCCCCTTTATAAAGCGTTAGTAAGACCACACCTTGAATATGGAGTACAATTTTGGGCACCACGTCTTAGAAATTACATTATGGAACTAGAGAGATTGCAGAGAAGAGACACCAAATTAATAAAGGGGGTGGAAAATCTAACATGAGGAGAGGCAAGCTAAATTAGATTTATTTACATTAGAAAAGAGGCATCTAAGAGGGGTATGATAACTAAATACAAATATATTTGTTGACAGTACAAGGAGCTTTCAAAAGAACTATTCATCCCAAGGACAGTGCAAATGACTTGGGGCTTCCCTTTAGGTTGGAGGAAAGGAGATTTCACCAGCAACAAAGGAAAGGATTATTTACAGTAAGGGCAGTTAAAATGTGGAATTCATTACCCATGGATACTGTGATGGCAGATACAATAGCTTTGTTCAATAAAATGTTGGACATCTTTTTTTAGAAAGGAAAGGTATACAGGGATATACCAAATAAGTAAACATGGGAAGGATGTTGATCCAGGGATTAAAATGATTACCAATTCTTGGAGTCAGGAAGGAATTTATTTTCCCCCTTATGAGATATCATTAGATGATGTGTCATTGGGGTTTTTAGTTTGCCTTCCTCTGGATCAATATACTGTAAGTACGGATATAGGATAAAGTATCTGTCGTCTAAATTTAGTATAGGTTGAACTTGATGGACGTATGTCTTTTTTCATCCTCATATACTATGTAACTATGTAGCTATGAAACTATGCAACAATAATTTTACAATAATTCTCCAAAACACAAAAACATGGAGATGTTTATACTGAAATATGCGACCAGGATGGAAAATCAAGGTAAAGGAGGAAAAAAAAAAGGCAAAGACACTGCAGCTTTAAATGAGAGGACGCGTTCAAGCAAGACTGCAATCATTGTAACATAATACGCTGATGAAACATGTAGCATTTCAACTGCATGGTGCAGATATGAAACTAGTTCAATTAGGTGTGGGAAATGAGATGATGATCTCAGCCCAGCTCTCAGTGTACTGGAAACCACATCACAAAACTGTTCTCAAAACGATCCCCATATTTGGACATCAGTATTCTGATATGTTTGCCAGTCCAGCGAGAGCCACCAGTATCATTACATCCTGTTTCTGTGTGCTACACTTGAGGCTAGCATCATACATTATGTGTTCTATTTTAGACATTCTTAATAAAAAAAATCAAAATGAATCATGTAAAAGGATGGGTGACCCAAGTGTACCAAATAAAAATGGAATTGGATAGGACACTTTGAGAATGGCATATGACACACACAGTGCTAATTCCACTTGAACAGGATGGAACATATGTATTGGATTATGGGAAATGAACAGAGAAGCTATGAACACAAAAAAAACACAACAATAAACAAATGTAACATGATCCTCAGCACAGTATGGGTAAGTGCTTTAAAAACTTGGCCCGACTTGTAATTCTATGCTACAGAAATCAATAGCTTCATTCAAGGATCGTGAACGAATGCATCAAGCAGATTTTAATATGTACGGGAAAAGCTATTCCATCTTTGGTGTGTGTGTCACATTTAGGACAGTTGTTTTGGAGTTTGACACATTATTTAGCAGACAAGACCCCAGCTCAGACGCTATGCTTTAATTGACATACATAAACCAAGGAGTAAAATGGTCAACAACATGCAGACATTAATATCATGCATCAAGTGACTTGCAGTTTGGTATGCAGACCCTATGCATTAACATACCTATATTTTTACAGAAACATCCGTTAATTGAAAATATATATTCTTGGCTTCATTTCTCGGGCACTATGGGACCTTTTTACTAAGATCATTTTCCCCCTTTAAAATTGTAGTTTTTAAAAGTCGCTCAAACCTTCAAAATCTGTGCGTCATACTGTATGTATGAAGGCCGTGGCGTGATTTTTACACGCCGCATTTGATGCAATTTAAATTAAAACAGAATGCTGTTTCTTTCTTTAATTTTTAACTAGTATTAGTCAATATAAATTATTAGTGTAATAATATTGATAATAGGCATACTGTGAAAATAATACATTTTGTTAACCCATATAATTAAACATCTGTGCTGCTTCAAACACGTTAGGTTGATGCCTAGTCACTTAACTCTATGCTAATAATATAAACCGACTTTTTTAGGATTCCTAGTTTTGACGCAGTGTAACACTATTTTGGGTGCACAGATGCGATTTATTTTGTACATATGAATGACATCTTTGTGTCATATGCAGGCCATTTACTTGCTCCAATATATCTGATTAAAACTATTTTGGGCTCTAAAGGTTCACAAAAGCTCAATATAATTTGTAATCTCTGTGTGTCCATTTTACGCCAAAAAATCAATTTGCGATGCTTAGTACACAGACGCCTATTTCTTTATTTTATTGCCATTAAACCAGATTTTATAGAACCAAAATCACAACATGACATTTACTTACAGTCAACACCAAAACACCCGTAAAAGTGCCCATTTTACATTTTTTGACATGTTGTTTTTCAGGTAAGGAGTACTGGGGATAATATAATTTTTATATTTCGTATTTTGAGCATTATATCTTCACAAATAGCCAGACTCCAAGATGCTTTGAATGTATTGTTTCCTCTCAAGCAAGTGGATACTTTTTTCATCAGTAAAAAGACTGTTACTTTGTATTCCACAATCTGGAAGCATTAATCATGGAAACTTGGTTTCTTTTTTGCCCACTAATATAATTTAATATTGCTTTGTTTTGGCCACCATAACATGTTAAATACAATCCTTCAGATAATATTTCTTATTCCAGTATCTTTAACTGACCCTGAAATATCTCTAAATATAATGCATAACTCCGTTTATTTAATGTAACCATGTATTGTTATCATAACTCTGTGCCCAGGGCATTCTTGAAAACGAGAGGTGACTCTCAATGTATTACTTCCTGGTAAAACATTTGATAAATCATTACAATGTACACAGTGATGCTGTTTAACTCCTTTTCTGGAGAAAACAAGTGAAAACATCTATTTGACATTTTTTTTGGTGTGGATTAAGTCTCACTGTCTTCCTGTCACCTGTTCCATGGTAGGATTAGATACATTTTTAGCTCAACTGTAATTCTAAGTAGACACATCTGTTCACATCAGTCTAAGTACTTCACATCATAAATCCATCATTACAATAAGCAACCTAGTTTGAAATGTCAGGAGTGAGATCGCAGCAGAGATTGACACAAAGATCATGCACAGTGTGTGCATGTTTTATACCTAATTTCCATAATAACATATTGTTAGTAAGAAATACACTGAAATATATGAGCGCGACATGAATAATGCATTTCACTCTTTTTCACAGATACAAAAATGGGAACTTTATCTTGGCCCACAGCCACTTTTATCACTGTTGTTGCTACAGTATACTTGGAAGCGAAAACCACTCAACCGACAAAGTATACTAAGAAAGCCTTTAATATAGAGGTTGCAAATGGCTTGGAAATATCCCTCGCTCCACCAACAGAGGAGACAATCTTTACTGATATGTCAGAGACTAGTGACACAACCACTGAACTGTCAACCTTAAACCCGGAATTCAGAACCGCTACCACTCTTTACCCCTTTGATAATTTTACTCTTGAAACAGCCGATTTCTTCTTTAACTGCTGTGAATGCTGCGCGCCTATGAAAGGGGAGGCAGGTGCCGTTGGACTTTCAGGTAAATCCCACGCTTGTATGTGTAAATAAGTGCGCTCTTAGTTTGCATAGTCTTGTCATACTCGATATGACCCACGTTACACCCTTGCACTGCGCCGCAAGGCATTGCAGACACCTCTGGCGGCGAATCGGTTATTAATTATCACTCACTAATTATTGTTCGAAGCCTATAGTCAGTTTCTTAACCCCTTCTCTACCCGCAAGCGAAGACTTAAACATTACCGAAAATGTACTGAGCATTGCAGAAGCATGGATAATATATTGCGAAATCAGTATAACCAACCTGGCACTGATGAGACCCAAAAAGTCGAAACAGCTGTCTGTGAGGTTTCCTGGTTTCCTGGTTTCCTGGTTATGCACTTCTTTAACCCATGCTGTGCTGAAAAGCTGTGTAATATGCAGCCGACGGATTTTGACATCTGCCGCCCGTATGCACTTACATATGTCGGCCGCCTCCTTTCTGCCGCCCTCTTCCCGATTCACAGTGTCAAATGACGCCGCGGACCAACCAAAGTGACGTCACACCGCGTCTCGTTGCTATGGCAATGACGTCATTTGACACCTCAACGTCACATTGCCATGGCAATTTTTTTTGTGTGCAAACTTGAAGAACTTAAAAGGGAGCTCCGTATGAAACTTGCAAAGCTGGTGCATTAATCATGCAAAGCCAGTGCTGTACGTACTAAGTAAATACAGTCCATTTGCTTCCTATTGCATTGCTTATTTCCAGATAATTCTTCTTCTGTTTTGTGCACCATTATTATACCAGCTTCGGCAGCGCGTAAAAAAATACAGTATATGTAATCCCTTCTATTTCCAAAGTCTGTGGGGCCTATTAGCACTGCCAAATCGAATATTTTGACATGACCCTACCTCTCGGTCTGACATTTCTGTTATCACATAGTTACATAGTTACATATAGTTGCATAGTTACATAGTTGCATAGTAGATGAGGTTGAAAAAAGACATACGTACATCAAGTTCAACCTATGCTAAATTTAGACAACAGATATTTTATCCTATATCTATACTTACTTATTGATCCAGAGGAAGGCAAAAAATACCCCACAGATATCCAATGATATCTCATAAGGGGAAAATAAATTCCTTCCTGACTCCAAGAATTGGCATCAGATTACTCCCTGGATACACATCCTTCCCATGTTTACTTATTGGTATATCCCTGTATACCTTTCCTTTCTAAAAAGATGTCCAACCTTTTATTGAACAAATCTATTGTATCTGCCATCACAGTCTCCATGGGTAATGAATCCCACATTTTAACTGAGCCCTTTGTATTGCCCTTGGGATAAATAGTTCTTTTGAAAGCTCCTTGTACTGTCCCCGAATATATATACATTACTTTACAGTATGTGTTGGGGGGGGGGGGGGTTGGGGGTGGAAGGGGTGGGTAGTACAGTAGGTGTCCATTCAATGCCATTGGGGTTATCTTTTCTCCCATTGAGGGCATAGGTAACCACACTGGCAATCAATGGATGTATTGGCTAGCATTGTGTTTTAATGTTTATTGTGGGTAGAAGGGGGTGGGTGAAGGTAGTATTTGGCCCACGGTGGGAGTTTATGCCTATGTAGAGGTTAACCTCTACATTAAGGTTAACTTCTCTCGCAGGCCTAAACACCCACCACGGGCCAAATACCACCTTCACCCACCCCTCAACTCCTAATAAACTGGGCACTGATATTTAACCCCTTCATTACCTTAGCAGTTAGCTGCTAAGGTAATGAAGCTGCCTGTAAATGCATTTTTGTTACATATGATGGAAGCACGGGGTCTCCGGAGCTGATATTAATGCGGGACAGCTCCGGAGACGCCCGGCTTCAATCCGATGCTGTAAAAATATATATTTTCTTCTAAGTAACACCACGGATTCCATATCGCCGCCATTGAAGTGGCGAGAAGAGAACTGCGAGTTGCAGCCATGGTGTGATTAGCGAATCTACTCGAATAGCTCAATTTCACGAGAAATGCGAGTTTGAGCATTTTTGAGCTCCCGCGTGGTTTGTCTGAGCGCTACCGATCGGGAATAAGCACTTCTCAAGCGAGTTTGGCATGCTATTGGAGCTTTGTGAATAGCTACCTATGCCAACTCATTCGAGAAGTGCCCAAAATGCTCGATGAGTTAGTTATCGAAGTTTAGTGAATAGGCCTCTATATGTGCTCTGTCGGGCCCTCCTCCCTTAGTACACCATAATTGCACTCCTCGAATACACAAATCTCGTCTGGTTTTATATAGGAACATGTTCTTTATGGCAAGCTCAACCCGGCGACGCTTATATATATATATATATATATATATATATATATATTTATATATATATATAGAAAAACAACATTACCATTCTCTCGTCCGGTAAAGAAAGACTGCACTCGGTTCAGTAATCATGAAAAACTGTATTGGGCATCTGAATAAAAAAGATAAGTCACCCAATCCGACGTTTCGGTCCTGGAATAGGACCTTTCTCAAGGTATATATATATGCAATACACAATAAATGAGGACGCTGCACTATTGTTCCTTATATTAGTCCCAGTGTCCAATGTGGAAGCCAATTAGGCCAATATTGTTGTCAGCACTGCGTTGGAACTCATGTAAAAATGGCATATAGTCACATTGCTGGACTGTTAAGGGTGAAAAATTTGTGAGGTATATGTGTAGTACACAAAGCATACTCGAAAGTTGTGGGAAAAGGCCTCCCGGCTGTCTCTTACTCGATGGCACTTTATCAGCCCGGCAAGTATCTAGATCTCTCTTGCTGCTGGCTCTCCTCTCTTTCTCTGTGTAGGGGATTGTGTTTTCTGCTGCTGTCTCTCACTTTCTCTATCCTTGGCTAGCAGTCTCCTACAAGCCTCCTCTTTCACCTCTGTGAGTGTCAGGCTGTCTCTCTTAAGCCCCTGCCACAGTCACATGGGCTGTGGTTTTGTGTGCCTCTCAGACTGCCACTTCCTATCTCTGTCTCTGTCTCAGACTGACAGTTGGTCTCCCTCTGTGTCTCTCAGACTGACAGTTGGTCATCCCTCATTAACTGCTTGCTGACTCCAAGCCTTTTAAATTCATGAACTGATAACAATTTGAAGGTCCAGAACCAACATTAGGATCTGAGAGGGAACCGTCTCACCTTTTGGGGTCTGATTTCCAATCCTAATTCTGGCAGTAAACAATTCAGTAAATTGCTGTGTTCTATAAAATACAAAGTGTTAGCTGGCAATATCCCCCTAATTATTAGGCTTCATATTCAACAGGGTGAAAAGCAAAAATGCTACAAACTGATGGGAAAAGGGATTTGCCCATCTTAAATAAACCCATCATGCTGTATATCAGAATTTGGTCAAAGTACTGCTTGTCCAATAAATAGCATGTCAAATCTACTGTAATTAGGGTTGATGGCCCATTCTGCCACACATTGTATACAGACGTAGCAAGACTTAATGTCTTCAGGGCCACTGCCATGCACGGTCACATGACCGCGGCACCAAAGGATTAATGCTGTGAGGGGACCCATTCATAAGCATGGACCCTGCGCTGCTCCCCCGCGTAAGACTGTCCCCCAGCCCAACAGACTTTTTCGTGCGCTGCATCGAGGACAGTAAGTGTTGCTCCATCTGTATGACTGAACCACCCAGGCAGTTCAAATATATTAAATCCTAGGGTATGGGGATGTATAAATATATATATTCTTTTATTTTGTTTTTAACAATGTTTGCATAGTTGTAATTTAGGGATCTGAATAGTCCAAGATTTAACTAAATAGGTGTAGTTGTTTAAGGGCTCGTTCAGGGTGCCAGCTGCAGGACTCGGAGGGAGGGCGTGAGGGAGGCAGTGCTGCAGTTTGCTGGGCGACATGTGTTTATCCCCCAGCAGACTTTTTAGCGTTGGGGAGGGGGCGGGGTTACAGACGGCAGGGTAAGTATCCAAGTTGCAGTCATGAAATCATTCTGAAGAATGATTTCATTGGCTGCCTTGGTCCCTGTGACGCTCCTTCAGCTCCAAAAAACGAAATTTTCGTTTATTGAAACTGTAGTCAGCTTCAACTCCTGGCTTCGGAGACAGGACGGTTGCTACCCTGACAACCAGTATTCAAATTGAATACTTTGTTTCTCACGGCAGCACGCACGGCAGCACGCCCTCCCTCCGAAGCCAGCACCCTGAACGAGGCCTAAGAGTTCTGATCATATGTTGCACTGCACCATGAATACATTTACTACCGTATGTAATGACAAAGTATGTATTTCTGTCCTATGGTGGAATGTATATATTTGATGGGGGTGACAGGTTTGTTTGTCTGTAGACAGGTATTCAAATGGCTGTTGTATTTTCCCAAGAGGCTAAAACGCCTCCTGCAGATATAGCTATCAATTGTAAATAAGTGTGTGGAACATGCGTAAATAGATTGGGATTTAATCAATTGTAAGCTAAGCAGGTAAACAAAAGGACACAAAGTAAAATGTAACAGCAGGATAAGGATATGTTCAGGATATGGAAGTTCACGGCAAATATTGCACATTTTCTACAGTGAATGCGTTGGTGTTACTCAGAATAAACTGAAATTCCACAATGCAAATAATTCATATTAATTCTATCAAGAAGTTAAGTGTGTCTGGAAATGCCTTTGAAGGGAATTAGGAAAGCAAATTCCTTAGGAAAAGGAAAACAGCTAGTTACTGGAGTCTGTACTGTATATTAGGGTTGTCTTATTACAAAACAAACAAAACCTGGCAAGCTAGGACTAATATACTGTACCAGTTGTTTTCCATGCAACAGGATTACTATTTGCGGCATGAAAGGTGATTTTGATTGTATTGATTGCATTCTTCTGGATCAAATAACATTAATACGACTGGGTCGCAATCTGTGGATTTTCTCAGTGAAAAGTCACTATGCTAATTGTGATGCTGGACGGTTCTCCAAGAATCGAAGGGGGTCAAGAAAAGAAATGGCATTTTCTTTGATGAAGAAATAAATAAATGACTAGCAGATATATTTAACAAACTTGATGTTGCAGGTCCCAAAGGAGATATGGGCGACATGGGATTGCCGGGGCCTCATGGAGCACTGGGTCCTCCAGGACTGAGAGGCTACAAAGGAGACAAGGGTATGTAGGGATGAATGCACATTCATTTCAATCTCATTCCATGCATTCTGTTTGAGTGGAGCAGACACAGAATCACAAGACCTCTGAGGAAAGAACATTCCGGGTGCAGTAAGGCTTTGTACATGGTTACAGTAATTGTTGAGATTTACATTCAGAATTGCAGAACTAGGTAATAAATGCCGAACCATTTTAAAAGCCTTTTTCCCTTTTACTCTCTGAAGAGCTGCATTTTAAAAGACTACTTAAGACAAGTAGGCTTATTATCTTTGTAAAACCAGCATGTCTGTGCACATTTGACTAGTTTTAAAAGCCTCACGCATTTTTAAATAGTTTCACATTGTGATGGTCCTACTGGATATATCTCATTCTACATTTTTCAGTTGTCATCTGATTGGGAGAATGGTTACCATTCTCTGGCTAGGTCCCCAGTGGCCGATGCGGCATGCACGACACATACCACAGCACAGCCCTCTATGGGAGAGGCCCCAGTGACCGTGTGTGTGTGGGCACGCAAGGATCTGCGACGCGTACACTGGCAGGGAAGACAAGAATTTTGTTTTCCCGTGCCGCGACGCGATCCCATGGTCAGCGTGCACCAATGGAAGGGCAGATATTCCCCATCATGGCCGTTCCCCCCGTCATGGCCCCGCCCCGCGTTCCACTAGAGCTCCCCTACAGACCGCCGATCGCGGCTGTAGCCTGTGTGCGTGCCGCCATTCCGCGCCTGCAGCAGTGAGCACTGGGGCCGGAGCCGGAACTTTCTTTTATGCTTCTCATTCAGTAGGTAGTTATCGCTGTATTATTGGAATGACTTGGCGTTTTTTCCCACTGCTCATTTAACACAATGCTGTCCCATATTTACTAAGCAGTGCTTTTCTATTAAACACCTTCAGGCAATACTTGAGTTTTAATCTGCACCGGAAATGTAAATGCATAGATTTCTCCCTGCAAAATATTTGTTTTATTACATTACAATTGTTCTCACATCAGAAACACCTTCCAAAAGATTAGCCATGCAAGAAAGAATCAATTTCATGTAGTACATCGGGGATGGATTGGAAAGAACCAAAATATTTTCCACACTGGCATATTTGTGTTATCTTAAGCACTGCAATTTCATTTACTAGTGGTTTAAATTAATTGACAACACTCAGTTGGAAAGCATTTTCTCTCCTATTTTGACTGTTTGCTATTTAATAGTCTTTAAACTTAGGAACGCTTAACTTAAAAAAAGCAGAACAAAGGCCATGGAATGTGCAGGCATGTTTTTGTTAGGGGCTAATTACCTAACGATAGGATACTGCACTAATTACGACATTGCAGTAATTTTGGTTGATTAATCAACCAGCTCTTGCTCATTAGTGGACATTATTTTGGCTCATTATATTGTCAAAAAAACGGGAGGATTTCACAATGGCACATACTATACACGTATAACCAGCATAGAAATGCAAATGGAATAGTGATTTATAATATATACAATATATATGTTTTACAAAGTTGGTGCTAAAGCTATATCTATTCTTTTATCTAAGCTTCAATATATTTATTTTTTGTTTTAGGCTGCGGCCCCGCTGGTGCTTACCGCGCTCATGCTTGAGAGCGGTGATGTCACCAGCTCTCCAAGCATGAGCGCCAGGTGTCCTGGCTATTTTGCAAGCGCACGTGGGGGCATTGGGGGCTTGTTGAGCGCGCATCAAATTCACTTTTTTTGTCTCTCCAAGCGACAAGCTTGGGAGAGCGTGCGCGCACCGCGTGAGCAGGGACAGGACAATTTCAATTGCACAAATTAAACTCGTCAAGCGCCGCGCACCCAGTGCTAGCATGGCTGCAGCCTTAATATATGCCGCCTTTCATAACCTTTATTGAAAACGAATTACCCAGGCTGCCGATCGATTCATTCTCCTGTGATCAATCAGCAAAGACCCTGTTTCCCAGGGTTCACTAAATGGCTGCCTTTCAGTTTCAATCAATCCTTCAATTAGTGCAACTCAGCAGCTACAATGTATTCTTACTGTATATTACTAAGGTAACATTAGCTATTGTTACAGTTTGCAGCTCAAACTGCTGGGAATATTGGCAACAAATTATCACAAACAGGAAAGTGTCACAAATATCTTGCACTGCTGAGGAAGTGTGCTAAAATGAATTCAAGCAAAAAAGTCATATTGGAGCAAATGGAAGCATAACCCAGTTTTATTTGCTGGGATAACCGTTCTTACCTTTATTTCTCGAATATATATTTCTTACAGAACTTATGACTTTGATACCTGCAGATATAATGCACAAAATAAGCATTTTGTTATGGAAAAGCAAGAAAGCAAACGGAGTGCACAGCAGGCACAAGCTTTCTCCAAAAGCACAGACATCAACACAATTGGACTTGGCAGTGCATTTTTCTTCTATGATTTTCCAACACCACTTTGCAAACTCTGACTGAAATCATTTCGTTTACGAAGAAGGCAGCGTTCATACATTGGGCCATCAGCATTGATTGCATATTTTACTGCGCACTTTTACATAATAGGTCTGTACAGTATACAGGGCTTATCAATAATTCAGCTGCGTTCTTTAAGGCTGAGTACGTTTGCTCTGTCAGGGGTATATATTTGTGCAAGAAGGACATGGACACTACTTCTCTAAGGAGCAATTCATGCACTTTTTTTTACATAGGGTTGAATATCAGGGGTCTCTTTAACTGAACCCCATTCATTTCAGCTACGGGGACCCCCTACTTCCTGAGGTACAGACCTCCAAAGGGGGTGCTGGTATCTCTGCAAAGTTTAAGGCCCCCGCGTTAAGCGGCCAATAGGAAGCCGCACCTGATGACATCACAGCTTCCTATTGGCCAGCTGGGAACAGGAGCATTGAAATGCTGCCATTACATGTACTACTGGTAGTCGAGAGGAGGGGATACGGCACCCCCTACGGAGGTAAGTATCTCCGGAAGGAGGGGGTCCCAGGAGCTGAAAGGAATGGGGTTCAGCTCAGGAGACTCACTGCTTCAATTCCATTTTTATTTTTTTATAACTTTTTCACCAACATCGCCCATTAGACTTTTTAATAAACATACAAAGACTTAAGCCATTCAGTACCAGAGCAATGCAAAGTGTTGTAAGTCCCTCTGGCAGCAAAGAAACAATATATATATATATATATATATATATATATATATATATATATATATATATATATATATATATATATATTGTAATACATACATGCATGCATACATACATACATGCATGCATACATACATGCATGCATACATACATACATACATACATGCATGCATACATGCATACCCTGTCTTCCTCCACCCTAAGGGAAAATTCCTGTGGTTACCTGGTGTTGGTGCTTCCTGTCTGGCTCACAGGAGGCTCTGAGCATCCGCCAGTGGTAGTGGGGATTATCAAGACACACTTTTCTTCTCCTTCTCTTCTTGGTGCAGCGCCTCCATCCTGCAGGGACCCTATTAGAAATAGGGGTAACCCACCACAGGCAATTCTTCCTTCATAGAACACACAGTAGCGATGGTATAACTGGTTCTTCATTGCAGCAGATAGTCATCTCATCTCCCATGCAAGAGAGGTACAATCATAGGCAGTACTTGCGCCTATCCCTCGCAGCTTGCATGTATCTGTTTGGATCTGTCTGGATCAGAGCCTTGCTCGCAGGACTTATCCCTCAACTCAACCTCCAGGGCTTGAGGCCCCAAAGGTCTATCCTTGACTCCCATACTCCTTGGTGGAATATGGGGTAGATGTTCCCACTCCCATGAGGGAGGTGAAGAAAGGTGAACCAGAGCCTGGCTCTACACTTCCAACTCAGCACAGAACCCATTAAAATGTAGGCTGCAGACCATTTTGTACCCAGGGGGAGGGTCCTAGGTCTGAGCTTCTGATAGGGCAGTACCCAGGCCTTAGGCCCACCCCCTGTTGCTCAAGGGAGTTGTTTACTGCAGCAGCAAGTAGCATGGATTTAACCCTAACACTGCCTGCGTGGGTACCAGGGCGTATGTGTTAGGCAGGGCAGATTAGTAGTCCAGGGGGTACATGGCTACACATACATACATACATACATACAGCCACACACATAGCAGTATTGCCCCCTTTGGTGTATTTTGAGATATATATATATATACACACACTGCCCCCTTTATGTAGTGCTGCCGCTTGCCCAGGCTTTTCCTGACACATTCTTCTAGGGTTTGGTTTGTATAAAAGGGGGGACAAATATGTGTATACACACAGGGGGCAGTCAGTCATCAACCTTCAGCAGTTTATTCTTCCATTAGTGACACGACACAATTTTAAACACCGTCACTTTAAGAGCAAAAGAAATCATAAAAGGAAACATCTACTCCTGTCAGGAGTCTAACTCACATGCATATCCCTATCTGCAATATTGGCTGGCTAAGCCAGTTACCAACTTTAAATAACACACAGAGATAACATTGAGTCCTTAACTGTGAGATGGGGACAGCGTCCCAATAGATACTCAGATGCTGCAACATATGGGGGGTGGGAGGGGGGGCCGTCTACCCCGAACTGGATACTGGGGAGCAGCAGTTTTCCTCCCAGCTTCCATGCTCTACGAGAGAGACTGAAAAAGCAACCCTCTCTGCTCTAAATACCAGTTCTAGTAATTAGGTGAGTGAAAACCAGAACCATTGTAAAGTCAGATATGGATTTCCTATCCACCAGCCTTAGTGACTGTGAATCTGTGGAGCGGATCACTTCCATACTAAGTCTGCCCGTTTTGTTATAAATCTGACAGAAAGCTGCCAACTATCCTGGGACTGTGTCACATATCCTCCTCCCCAGTTTACACCTTCTGGGGTGAACGACCATGGATATACAGTATACAGAAGTTTCCCCTCTAAAACACTTAAGCTAATTCCCACACATTAATTGTTCACTGGAAACTAATATGAACGTTATCCTAAGAGTTTCATTTGACCATGTGCAGCAATTACTGACACAATGTTTTTCGTCAGAACATACTATTCTTGGCAAACCTATTTTGTTGCCTTTCAATAAGGAACCATTTTTCTTAGTAACAACAACTACCTATACCCCAGAATATGATAAATCTTATCTGTATATATATTCACGAAACCGGACAGTTTCTATCACCTCCATGGGGTTTTCCTACTCTAGAATATGAAAATGATATATGAAGGGCCATTAACTTTTTACATTACCTAGTAATCTTGTTTAAGGGCCTACATACCACCTATATACCAACTTGTAGTCTTACCTACATTTTCAGAAAATACAACCTTGCCATATTCATGTACTGCTCATCCTAGAGGCATAATACCACATAACTGTACTAGCTTATTTGCAAGGCTAAGTGTCCGTGACATAGTCCACACGTGTAACCTAATCGGTTAGTTCCCACACATTTTTTTTTCTTGATTTCCAGTTCATTACAGTACATCCTCAGACTTCATTTCAATGCCCGCTGCATCCTGCACATGACTGGACTGTTTCTTCAGCCTCTAACGAGACACCGGACCGGATTCTCCTTGACTCCACACTGTGGTCCAGAGTGGCGAGATCTGGAACTACTCAAGCGCAGCGTTGCCCTTCGTCGCCTCTGCTTTCCAATCTTTGAACCTTCTAGGCTCTTCTTACTGAAATGTCTCCTCTCAAGAAAATTTCCACTCATCAGAAATTTTTGATTTCCCTTTTGGGGCAATTACCAGGCCTTTGGGTTTTGGAGACCTAATTGCTTCTGTATAAACGCAGTTAATATTAATAACATTAAAAGGATTTTCCATCCACTTTGTGTTTTCAGGAACTGCCACCCACTTGGCTAAAACATCTTCTGTGGTGGCTTGAGAGTCAACACGGGTATTAGTTTCTGTATGATACAGACGCTTGGGCTGGGCCAATACCTTTTCCTGTAATGGAGACACCTGTGCATTACTGTTCCGCATAGCTTCCCTTTGTCTTAACTCTACCACCATCTTTTCTATGTACTGCGTCTGTGACCCAAGTGTCTGTCTTAGGTTTGTAACCTTTTCTCCAACGTCATCTGAGGAACCTCCTGCTGGGCAGCAGTCGAGTCCATCGTAGCGTCCCGCTCAGTCTTCAGAGCCTCACATTAGGTAGCACACATTAGGTAATCAAATCAAGGCAGATGTAGGCCAGTGCACGCATCATATCGAAACATATATTGTCCAACAGAATTCAAAGAGCGGCAAAGGAGACACGGCAGGCCAAGTGAAAAATAGAAGGTTAATAGTGCATAAATACAAAAATGCTGCGTTGTTGTTGTATACAACCATGGACCATTGTACTAAGCTTATAAGTAATGTTAATTTTAATTATTACTGTACATTTAGGTGAGAAAGGGGAATATGGTGATCAAGGAGCTAATGGAATTCCAGGATTCCCAGGGAAGCCGGGGGAAGCAGGTAAATGATAATGAATGATGCACAATTTTGTTTGTCTATTTCTCATGTTGCCTGTCTTGTAATGAATCTCTGCTCCGGTGACCTCTGTTCAAATTGATTCTGTTGAAGGAGAACCATTCCCCCTGGATTTGTGTGAGATATACACGTACTAGAATAGAGAGCGATACATCTGTGTGTTTGGAGACGAGACATATGTTTCTGCTTTAGAAATGCTCTTTAAATAATTGAGTTAACACCTCTGGCTTGCAGGCCCCTCAGGCACCGAGGGTGTTAACTCCTCTGTTAATGTTCTTCATCTCGATAATTGGACAGCAATTACAGAAACGCACACGCTATCCGGGTTTAATGCTAAAATCTGAGAGTTCAAAATGTATTTTAAATTACTTAAAGAATATGTAGATAGACCCATCAGGGGTAAAATAGAACAAAATGAATAAGAAATGTGTTACGTTTCAGTATCATTCGTAACATTGTAATTGAATTTGTGTAGGGTAAGTTAATGGAACGCAAGACGCTTTAACCTCTTGAAAAATGTTGCCGGGAAGACTATTCTACGGACGGACCAGAGAGTAGATAAAACAGCTTGTTATTATAATTATTCATTCTTAACCAGAATACACGATTCCACTGCATCATGTAGGCACAATATTTTAAAGTCAAGAGGTTTGTGTTAACCAAATGCAATGGAGAGCTTGTCTGCAGAAATCCTCAATCTATTTACATCCTTCTCTTTTTAGATGTATTCATTAAAAAAGAAATATATATATATATATATATATATATATATATATATATATATATATATATATATATAGGGAACCATGTTAAAAATGGTTTTGAAGCAAAAGGTGGAACTGTGTGCTCACTTGCATGTCATTTCCCAGAATCCCTTGCTGCAGTGGAAGTGCTGTGTGCTGGGTGATAATGGTGAAAGGCAGGGTTGCAGACCTGTCTCAGACATGCAATGAGCATACAGTAATATTTCCATTTGCTATATATATATATATATATATATAACATGTATATATATCTTTATTTATATAGTGATATCAATTTGCATAGCACTTTACAGCAGTAATACACGTGACATAATATTATAACACATAGTGGGAATAAGCGCTTCAGACATAAAAGTAACAATAGGAGAAGGAGTCCCTGCCCTAAAGAGCTTACAATCTAAGTGGTAAATAGGGAGAACATACAGAGACAGTAGGAGGGTGTTCCAGCAAGTGCATCTGCAAGGGGCCATGGTCAGTGCATATGAGATGTATAGTATCAGCCAATGTATATTGGATATTTTTAACCATATATACTTTGTAGTAGAAGAGCATGTAGTACAATAGAGCTAGAAGATCTTGAGAAGGTGGCATCTCTCTTCTAAGTACTGCATAGTAGGATGAATCTCTCATCTATGTTCTTATATTCCGTTTTGATTATGTGTGTTCTCTTGTAGGTGAACCTGGAGTTAAAGGTGAAAAAGGAAATCTTGGAGTTTCTGGATTAAAAGGACAAAAAGGAATCAAGGGAGAAACGTGTGAAAATGGAACGAAAGGAGAGAGAGGGGAGAAGGGGGACCATGGTTTTCTAGGGCTGGATGGGGACAAAGGGGACTCTGGTGAAAAGGGAGATATTGGAGAAAAAGGAAACTGTGGAGATATTGGAGACAAAGGGGAGAGAGGAGGAAATGGAGACCGAGGATTAAAAGGCGATAAGGGTATCAAAGGAGACATGGGATTAATTGGCACAAATGGTTTAGAAGGGGAACGTGGAGAAAAGGGAGAATCAGGCTTGAAAGGTGACAAAGGGGAGGTTGGACCCCCTGGTTTAATGGGTCCATCTGGGCCAAAGGGAAATTATGGCAGCAAAGGAACTAGAGGAACCCCTGGAAAAAAGGGGTCCAGAGGTCTGAAAGGATCCAAGGGTGATAACTCAACAGGAGCAAAATCGGCTTTTACTGTGGGCTTGTCGAAGCCTTTCCCACCCCCTAATGTTCCTATTAAATTTGACAGAATACTGTACAATGAGCAAGAAGAATACAACCCTTCATCAGGGAAATTTAACTGTACAATTCCAGGAACGTATGTGTTTGCTTTTCACGTGACGGTCAGAGGTCGTCCTGCCCGGATCAGTATGTTTGCCCAAAATAAAAAGGTCTTCAAAAGCCGTGAAACCCTCTATGGTCAAGAAATAGACCAAGCATCGGCTATGGTGGTTTTGAAATTAAATGCTGGCGATCAGGTTTGGCTAGAAGTTGCACGAGACTGGAACGGTATATATGTTAGCAATGAGGATGACAGCATATTTACAGGATTTCTCCTATATCCAGATTATATTTTTGAAACAGCATTATCCCTATAAATAAAGTAAATGTTATTAGACTTTTCAGTTGTAATGTAACAGTGTAATTGAAATTATTATATAGAAGGAACAGGACAGTGGTTTTAAAAGTCGATTTAAAAAAAAATGTTTTGAATATTTGTAATAATTCCGCATGTGTGACACAAAATTGATGAATTATTGTATTTCCAATCATCAATTTTTCTCAGCAACAGATAGAGTAAGTGAATAGATGATAAAAAGGTACTTGTTGAAATAACTGCTAAATTCTATGTACAATAAAATGTCTCAATAATTTTTTTTAGAAGAACATTGAATACAGGTGTCAACTCTTCATTTAAAAATGTTATTTGAAATGTGCACTGGTTAGAAGACAGCATTCTCTGTTAATGATCAGGTTAATGATCAGGTCTTACACCCCCACCTTTGGGTGCTGAAAAAGTGTGTTGGAGCGGAATTCAAAAACGATAAACAAATAAACGTGTGCAACAAAAAGATTAATTTAAATCAAAAATCAATACATAAGTAGCATCATAAAAAAAGGTACAAATTACACATGGTTCCTACAACAAAATAGCAAAGCAAGGCTTTAAAGAGCAATTAATACCCTTTTTTAAATGTATTTTTTTTTTAATGTAGGTTTGAAGCAGTGGGTCTCAAGAGCTGAACCCCTATTGATTTCAGCTCTGGGTACCCCCTGCTTCCAGAGATATTTACCTCCAAAGGGAGTGCCAGTATCTCAGAAAAGTTTTAAGCTCGCGTTTCACACAGGCCAATAGGAAGCTGAACCTGCTGACATTACGGCTTCCTATTGGCTCATAGGGCGCGAGAGCTTTGAAACTCCGCCAGAACATGAATGCTACTAGCTGAGCGGAGTGGCTACTGGCACCCTCTACAGAGGTAAGTATATCGGGAAGCAGTGGGGTACCGGAGTTGAAATGAATGGGGTTCAGCTCCGGAGACCCCCTGCTTCAATCCTATGTTAAAAATTTATTACTACTGTGAAGCGCTCTGTACATTAATGGCGCTATATAAATAAAGACATACAATACAATACAATACAAAAATAACAATAATTTGCCTACTTGGATTGCCTCTTTAACATGCTAGTGAACTCTAGAGGGATTATGTAGTCTCTAGCCAATAATGTTCAACTACCTCCCTGCGTGTGCTCTTACCGATACCGGCAACTCCCGGCGCTGTGACGTCACTTCTGGTTTTAGGTAGAGACACCACTGCCGGTCGTTGGAAAGCAGGACGATATGCGTTCCGAGATGTAGCACACAAATCCCTAGTTTAAATCCGGGATGTCCCAGTGAACAGGGAGGAAGTATACATCGGAGCATCCGATGCAAAAGGGAACAATTTAGACTAGCGCAATCTTAATATATTTGCTATATCTGAAACTTCATTACAATGAAATAATTGCAGATATTTTCATTCTACATCCTTATATGTATATTCAATGGCATTAAACATAAGCTTAAGAATAAGATCTAAACTGATGAGTACTATATTAATTTCTATAAGAGACATAGGGGCCTATTCTAGTAACTCCAAATTGTGACAAACTGCTTCTATAGTGCCGTTTAGAAGCAGATTAGCATGTTTTGCTATTCTGTAAACCCTTATCGCATGTCCAAACCATGCAGAAAAGGCTTTTTTCTTTTTTAGAAGCTGTATCTTTCTGGCTGTGCAAATCCTTTCGGAATTACCAAAATCGCATTTTTTGCAAACGAGCTGTATTGTAGTAGCTCTGAGAAGTGCAAAAGGTCTAAATTGCTTCAATCAACACTGGCTTTGATCTCCCTTGTTGTCTCCCCCACATACAAAAGACCACACTGACATTTTAGTGTGTAAATCACACAAGCTGACAGATAGGTGGCACAGTCATTGATTTTATATTTGTGCAACAATGTGAGTGAACCAGGGAATCCCCCTTACTCCCAGAAGTGCATTGCGCACATTGCAGGTATGGAAATGGGCCCAGTCACTCTGTATATCGTGACGTCTCCCCCCCCCCTCCCATCACTCAGTGTCCTTCTAACTCTCAGGAACTGGCTGAAGGGTAAATTAGTTTTCATGGAGTCCGGGTGGAAACCATCTGATTGTAACAAGGTGTTTTTATTGGTCATTTTGCTATAGATGTCCATTTCCAGTTGTTTGCAATGTTCACCTTTGTATCAAGCAAGTGTATTTATTTCTCTGACCATTCTCCAGTGAATTTAATAGTGGGATGACATGTTTAAATATTCTAGAAAATCCTTCATATCATTGTTACCACCCCTCCACAATAGGAACATATTGTCGATATAGTGGATCCATTCCACAACATTTTCTTCAAATTGATTACTGTTATACAGTATACGAGCCGATATTCAATCTCTGCCATAAAAATATTAACATACAGTAACTCGCTGTTCCTTTAGTCTGCACGTCATGGCTGTCCTCAAAAAGGAAATATTTTCCTCCAGGACTACCCTCAATAGTTCAACAATAAAATCCATCTCTAATGGAATCAACACATCATCCTGTCTGTAAAGGGTGGCCTCAATACCATCACTGTGAGGTATAGCAGTATAAAGGCTTTGTACATCAAACGTTAGCTGACCGGAAGTGAAGTCATGGTACTCGGAGACGGCATTATACTAGGGATTTGTATGCTACATCTTGGAACGCATATCGCCCTGCATTCCAACGACTGGAAGTGACATCACTGGGCATAGCCAGAAGTGACATCATGGCACCTGGAGATGCCAGTATTGGCGAGAGCACACATGGGAGATAATTAGACATTATTGGCTAGGGTAGTGTTTTTCAACCAGGATTTCTATGACCCCTTAGGTTCCCCAGGCATCCCTAAAGGGTTCTCTGTAATTTTCTGGTCATTTGAAAATTGCATCAAATGCACAAGAATTTACAATGCATCTGATCACAGAGTTGCTATTTGAGATGGTTGGGGGCTCCACAGAATTTCAATTGGGGTTCCTTAACCAAAAAAAGGTTGGAAACCACTGGACTGATGACTATATAATCCCTCTAGAGTTCACTAGCATGGTACTGTAAGCCTGAGGAAAGAGTCAAGAGCCCTGAAAGCCAGCATTGCGTTGCTATTTTGCTGTAGGAACCATGGTGTTATTTCTACCATTTTTATGATTTAGCTATGATTTTTCGATTTAGCTTAAACGAATCTTTTTTGCATACGTTTATTTGTTTATCACTTCTGACTAACGATCCAACACATTTCTGTTGTCAACTATTAATTTCCCAGAAAGCAACTGACTGGTGGAAGGGGTGTATTGTATCTGTAAATTGCAAGAATGATTTGTTTTCTGTTTTTGTTAGTGGCAAAGCTATCCTTTGTTACTGAGGGAGCATTAATCTGTGTAGCTAATGATCTGCAACAAGTGTAAAAAAAACCTATTACAAGTTTCTTACATTGGATATTATTGCAAACATAAAATAATAGCACTAAAAATGATTTTGTTGGGTGGCAGTGCTCCCTTTGTATGCTAAATAGACCAGTAAACATTTAAAACCAGAGACAGAACATGAAACACAGACAGAGCTCAGTGCACATCCAGTGAAACCCATACACGGTACAGTGCCTAAATATATATGAAAAGATATCTATTAAATAAAATGGTCTTTTAGTTTAACATTTTGGCCAAAGTGTTGTAAGTGTTCAGGGGCTTACAACACTTTGGCCAAAATGTTAAACTAAAAGACCATTTTATTTAATAGATATCTATACATACAGCTAAACCCCGTTATAACGCGCCTCGTTATACCGCGATTCGGTTATAACGCGGTTTTCCCGTGGCTCCCGTTTTTTTTTTTTTGCACACTGCACACACTGCACACACTGCACACACTCACTGCACACACACTGCTCATTGCTCACACTGCCACACTGCACACACACTGCACACTGCACACACACTGCTCATTGCTCACACTGCACACACTGACACACTGCACACACACTGCTCATTGCTCACACTGCACACACTGACACACTGCACACACACTGCACACTGCACACACACTGCTCATTGCTCACACTGCACACACTGACACACTGCACACACACTGCACACTGCACACACACTGCTCATTGCTCACACTGCACACACTGACACACTGCACACACACTGCACACTGCACACACACTGCTCATTGCTCACACTGCACACACTGACACACTGCACACACACTGCTCATTGCTCACACTGCACACACTGACACACTGCACACACACTGTACACTGCACACACACTCCTCATTGCTCACACTGCACACACTGACACACTGCACACACACTGCACACACACTGCACACTGCACACAATTATTATATAGAAATAAACAGACAACTGCACTTTAACAGATGTATTTTGCCTGTACAACGTCTTGTGACTTTTGTTTGACAAAGTTAAGGGGGTGGGAAGTCATTGTGCTGTGGGGGGGTGGGGGGGCCCTGCGCTGCGGCTACGGCGGGCCCTGTACTGCGGCGGGGGGGGGGGGGCGGGGGGTTAGAGGTCTGTGTGTGTGAGTGCGAGTGCCTGTCTGTGTGTGTGTGTGTGTGAGTGCGTGAGTGCCTGCATGTGTGTGCGCGCGTGTGTGTGTATGAGTGCGTGAGTGCCTGTGTGTGTGTGTGTATGTGTGTATGTGTGTATGTATGAGTGCTCCAGCCCGAGTCCGTGGAGGGAGGGGGGGGGGGGGAGAGTAGCGGGTCCCTCCTGCAGCCAGTGGAGGGAGTGGGGGGAGAGTAGCAGCTCCCTCCTGCAGTCCGGGGAGGGGGGGGAGAGTAGCAGCTCCCTCCTGCAGTCCGGGGAGGGGGGGGAGAGTAGCGGGTCCCTCCTGCAGCCCGTGGAGGGAGGGGGGGGAGAGTAGCAGCTCCCTCCTGCAGTCCGTGTAGGGAGGGGGGGGGTGAGTAGCGGGTCCCTCCGCTCAAGCCATGCCCCCCCTCCCTGTCAAACCTCCCACCTCCCGCTCACCTCCTGCTCCGGCTCTTACACTTACTTACACACACACTCAAACACTTACACACACTCACAGACACTTACACACACTTACACACACTTACACACACTCACACACACTCACGCACACTTACGCACACTTACGCACACTTACGCACACTCACGCACACTCACACACACTCACACACACTTACGCACACTCACGCACACTTAGACACACTTACACACACTCACACACACTCACAGACACTCACACACACCCACGCACACTTACGCACACTTACGCACACTTACGCACACTCACACACACTCACACACACTCACACACACTCACACACACTCTCACACACTCACAGACACTCACACACACTCACACACACTTACACACACTTACACACACTTACACACACTTACACACTCACACACACTCACACACACTTACACACACACACTCAGACACTTACACACACTCACAGACACTTACACACACTCACACCCACATACACACACCCATATACACACACACACTTTCTCTCCCATTTATACATACACACACACACTCTCTCACTCTACACAGACGGGGGTGGGGTCGGAGCAGAGGAAAGGCCGCGACCAGCACCACCACCCGCTCCCCCCCTCCTCCCGCGCAGGCAGCGGGAGCACCGGGGACAGCGGTGGGGAGAAGAAACCCCCCGCTACCACCTCCATGCAGGCAGCGGGAGCACCGGGCACGTGGAGGGATCTGAGGTAAGCGGCGACCTGAGGGACATCCCCGCTCCCATCTCCTGCCCCGCGGCCTGTCCCGCGGTGACAGGGGGAAGCGGGGACAGGAGGGACATCCCCGCTCCCATCTCCTGCCCCGCGGCCTGTCCCGCGGTGACAGGGGGAAGCGGGGACAGGAGGGACATCCCCGCTCCCATCTCCTGCCCCGCGGCCTGTCCCGCGGTGACAGGGGGAAGCGGGGACAGGAGGGACATCCCCGCTCCCATCTCCTGCCCCGCGGGCTGTCCCGCGGTGACAGGGGGAAGCGGGGAGTGGAGGGACATGCCCGCTCCCATCTCCTGTCCCGCGGGATGAATATGCGCTAAAGCGGCGGCCATTTTTTCCCCCCGCGACCCCGTTAGTAACGCGGTGGTCTCGGGGTGGACCCCGAGACCCGCGTTATAACGGGGTTTAGCTGTATATATTTAGGCACTGTACAGTGTATAGGTTTCACTGGATGTGCACTGAGCTCTGTCTGTGTTTCATGTTCTGTCTCTGGTTTTAAATATATATCGCCATGCTCAGTAGCACTCCTCTGTGACACCTATATGCTTATATATATATATATATATATATATATATGTTGTGGTTATTTTGGGGGTTCAATATCAGCTTGCATGTGTTCTGTATGTTTTATAGACCAGTAAATAGTTAATGAGTTTGTGTATTTGTCTGCGGTGGATCTCGTGATACAAAGAAAAAAAAAGGTGAAAGTTGATTTGCTGAAACAAAAGATATAGAGCTTCAATGACCAGTGAGCAAGGAAAGTGACAGTTTTCTTCTCCATTTTTCAAGTTCAGGATGATAAAAGATTCAGTCTTCAGATCCCTTGGGAAGAACTGGAACATGTGACGCCTTAGGATGCACATAAAATGATTCATTGTCTAATCGAGGAAAGTTGTAAATACAGCGTTGATTTATTGCTTTAATATTTCTCATTGGCAAGGGTCACCTCCGATGCCCCATCCAAAAAAGGACCTGCAGCATGTGGTCTCACAGATAATATAAAGAAACTTCTGTGCATAATTGTGTTGTTGACAAGTTAAAGCATAAAGGAAGCAATTCAACTTACAATGATCAAAGTTCAACTTGGAAAACTCATATTCATTGTCACACAACTCACAAATCTATTTTTAACTCTGACAGTTCTGAGATGCTTACATGTACGACGCACCTTCTACGAACACCATGTGTTTCAGTACAAACGGAACTCTTAGTAAGTCATACCCTACCTATTAACCACTGTGTCCCATTCCATGAGTCAGTCAGTAAAAATAATCAAAACACTTCTCGTAATCATTAGTGGTGCTGAACACTTCCTAAAACATTTTAGCTAGCGGCTTTCACCCTTATGTTTTGTCACAATGCTCCATTACTTGTTTTCTGCCGTGTCATATGTAAGAAGTTGCTATTTAAGTTTCTTACTTCTGTTGCAGATTGTAAACTTGGGATGTTTATACAACCTCAGATCTCGTGGACTGTTTTGCACAACTTGAAGGAAAGAATTGAGCAAAATAGGCCCATTATCACATTATAGATCAGTGGTTTTCAACTTTCTTTTGGTTAAACAGAAAAACATGTGAAATCTTATATCTTTTAAAAAAAATCAGTTCTGTAGTATTAGATAATAATGACTGTTTTTACATTTTTATTATTATTATTAATAAACTCTTAATGCTATTTTTAATGACTTTAAATGCATCCTTCAACTTCTAAGGCTGCGTCCCCCGTGCCGCAGGCCGCGCTCATGCTTGAGAGTGGTTACGTCATCAACTCTACAAGCATGAGCGTTAGGGGGTCCGGCAACTTTATCTGTCGGCGTGAGCGGTGGGGCGTGGCCAAAACACTGACAGGCGCTGATTGGCCGAGGAGATCATGTGACCCTTCAGTGCGCCTCAAAGTCAATTTAATTTGTCTCTGCAAGCGCCCAGTGCCTGTGAGTGTGTGTGCACGCTCACAAGCGCGCGCCGCGTGAGCGTGGCCGGACAAATTAAAATTGATGTGCTGACTGTGCCAAGCGCCAAGCGCGGTCAGTGGCAACGTGGACGCAGCCTAAAGCAGGGTTTAACCCACATCCCAAGAAGTGCAAGATCTTTGCAACACTTTCCGGTTTGGGATAAAATATCTTGCACATATTCCCAGACGTTTGAGCTGTAAACTGTGACAATAGATAATGTTACCTTAGTAATATTAGGATACATTTTAGCTGAAACAGCCATTATGTTAGCCACACAATCAGGATTTTGACAGATTTATAACAGGAGCATCAAACGTTTGCCAGCTAAAGTAAGGATGTAGAATTATACATTGTCACATGCTTTACATATAAAATA
This sequence comes from Ascaphus truei, assembly GCF_040206685.1. NCBI lineage: Eukaryota > Metazoa > Chordata > Amphibia > Anura > Ascaphidae > Ascaphus > Ascaphus truei. Next base: position 40,809,019 of record NC_134496.1, read on the forward strand.
ATTTTAAAAAAAGTTGGAAAGTAGTATTGATGCTTTAAGGAACCCTATCATTTTATTGTGAAATTCTGCGGAACCCCAACTCTCTCTAATAGCGCGCCTGGGATCAGATGCATTGTAAAGAACCCCAACCCTCTCTAAAAGCACGTCTGAGATCAGATAAAATAAATTCTTCTGCATTTGGTACAGTTTTCAAATGACCATTAAGGATTCCTGGAGAAACTGCCTCTAGTACTGTAAATTGCAAAAGAAGAGAATTAGTGTAGCGCTAACAAGTGAGTGAGATAAAAGATAATATATTTAAAAAGAAAACCCAAATATTTACAAATAAATAAGTGCTGGGCGGCTGCCTGAAAAGTATATATACCTGACTACCTATGTCAGAGGGTGACTGTGCAAAATAAAGAAAATATAATCGCACCTGATATCAAAGTCCCGGTACAGTATAGCCAAGACTATACATATGTATCACACAACCGTTGGATGTTAGTTGAAGACCAATGTCCTGGTTATTCCAAACGGATTTGATTTAGATGAGCTCCCAATACATGAAATGAGATAAAAAGACAAAACATAGCATACTGTAATACGGTTGAATGACGTGTCAGTATCAATAGTACTGGAAAGAAGCCTCAGAGGTAAGTGAAAATAAAGGTACGTGACAAAAGGGGAAGGTACATTTATTAAAAGTTAAAATAACAGACAATATAAAATATGCAATATAAACAGCAATATGGATATTGCAATATGAAGGTCCAGTGCTTGTCCACTGCAGAAAAATTGGCGCCTTACTTACTGGATGCGGGTAGGATATGCACAGTGGATATATTAGGAGAATATTCTTTCTCTTACGTGGCAAATCACCTCGACAGTCCCTGCGGCGTGTCGCGTCTCAGACCAGCTGATGGCGGCGAGTTGTTGTGACAAGTACAGAGCTGAAAGGTGTCTGTGTCTGCGCAGATCTCTCCTTCAGCCTCCTGGCGTTCCTGCAGGCTCCCCTCTACGATCTTGCGAGAGGTGTTGGAGCTGGATCCGATATCAGCAAATTCAGCTAGAGGCTCTCTGTGCATGTCAGCCCCAATGCGCTGCACTGATGGGGCCATGCAGGGCCAACAAAGACTAGCCCTACGCGTTTCGAGAGTCCACTCTTCCTCAGTGGTGTAATGCGGCGGAGTGCTTGCTCTGTTCTTAAATAGTCCCTGTAATCAACTTGTACCTATTGCACATGTGTACATGTGCATACAGTAATAATTATTTATCAATATGAATCACTGGGTTTCTAAAAATGACTAAAACATCATAAAGTTTCCTTGTGAAATGTATCTGCAGAAACTCAGCTCATACAGTGTATAATACATAAAACAACACCAAAAACAGATTGAAATTGGTAAATTGAAGTAACTTCCCTTGATAGGATCTGTATTTGTGAAAAAAAACACAATTACAGTATGTAGAACATTGTAAATCCTCACTTTTTCAAATGACAATATTAGTTGCTAATAGCAGTGGTATACTGTACATACAAATACCACATACATCCAATGATATCATTTGTAACTAGCCAATGATGGAAATATTAATTACCTATATTTAATTTGCTATATAATTTGCATGTGTTACCTGAGTTCCAAGAAGACGAGGTGACTTACCCAATGAACCACTTGACTCCAAGACCATTTTAGTGGCCAGACCACTGGACTAGTCTCTTTCCCTCTCTACAGTGTCCTTCGTTTCTGTGTCAATTGTGAATCTTAGGGATTTGCTTGTTGGAAAAAAATCACTAACAGTTTACAAATAACTCATCCATTTTTGTTTTTATTCCATCAGAGTAAACGGGACATATCACACTTTGCAAATGTAAAACGCTTGCTTGTTTCCAACCTGTGGATTGAATGTGTCATTGGTGTTTCCAAGTGTCTTATCTCTGAAATGCTTCAGCTTGATAGCCGGGCTCATCATGGGCATTCATTTCACTGCCTTTTATTTCAGAGCTAAACTCCATTACAAACACTCTTATCTGACAGCCAGTGGACTGTAAAAAAAAAACCACATTGTTATAGCAGCGAACACCCACTGATGTTAAGACATTTCATCTCAATGTTTACTAGCTCTGGTAGCCTGAACTGCAGGTCATCACGCAGGGGATTTATACAATATGTTACTAATTCCTGTCCAAAAGTGGCAAGCAAATGCTACTAATTTGCTATTGTTGAGGCTCGGAAAGCTGTACTACATACAGCAGGGAATATGTTATAATTGTTACACGTACAGTAGAGGCAACGTTTATTCTAACATTTGCCGTAAACTAGCCGGGTTACATTCTGGGTATGTGCTGGGTATGTGCTGGGTGTGTGCTGGGTGTGTGCTGGGTGTGTGCTGGGTGTGTGCTGGGTATGTGCTGGGTATGTGCTGGGTATGTGCTGGGTATGTGCTGGGTATGTGCTGGGTATGTTCTGGGCTAGTTTGAGGCACGTTTAAGGCATTTCTGCATTGACTAACAACCCATAGGATTAACACAGCAGGGATCCCTGGCAGTCCAATTCAGTTTGAATGGGACTGCCAGGGACCCCCGCTGTTAATCTGATAGGCCATTAATCAATGCAGAAATGCTGGGGCTAGTTTAAGGAAAGTTTAAGGCATGTATTCAGAATGTACCTGGGTGTTTCCTGGGTTTTTTGGGGAATTGCCACTGGTTTTTGTTAGAATAAGAGTTGCCTCTACTGTAGGATGAACATTTTCTAGACACTCCAATGCATGTGGATCTTCTCCTTGTAAATCAGGAGTAACCAACTCCAGTCCAGAAGGGCCACCAGCAGGTCAGGTTTTCAGGACATCCCTGCTTCAGTGCAGGTGGCTCAATCAGTGGCTTTAAAGCTTGAACATATAAGTAGAAGTTAGAGTAGCCCCCCCCTCTTTGGAGGACTACTAGTTAGTAGAAGGGGTTAACAGCCTTAATGGGTTAACTGTGTGGGATCACTCAGGTTATTCCCCTCTTCAGCATCTGATGTAGGATGACTATGCAGAAGAGATAGCCACTCCCCAGTATGTCCCGTGACCAGTGATGACATCATAAGGAATGGGAGGGCATATGTAGCTGCCCCCAATGTTCTAGAACCAGGCTACCTGAGAGTGGCAGTTGGAGGGGCCTCACAGTGAGGCATGTATGTAGGTTTATGGTTATAGTTATGTGTAGTAAGGATGTTCTGTCACCTTTATTGTTTTCAGTTAGGGAATGTGCCCCATATAGCTAGCCTAGCCCAATGGCCATAGTAATTCTCATTCTGGTAGAGTAGGTATGTGCTGAGAAGGAGAAGGAGCGGCTCAGTGAGTAAAGACACTGACTGGCACTAAGTTTGGGGAGCCTGGTTCAATTCCCAGTGTCAGCTCCTTGTGACCTTGGGCAAGTCACTTTATCTCCCTGTGCCTCAGGCAATAAAAACATAGATTGTAAACTCCACGGGGCAGGGACTGAGTCTGCAAAAATGTCTCTGTAAGGCGCTACATAAAAGAACAAACTATTATTATTATTATGTGCTCAGCAGGGAGTTCCCAGAGTTGTATCTCTGGAGCATAATCGAATCGGCCCTACCGGGAGGTCCTAAGTAAACCCCCGATCCAATATGCATGGATTAGGTAGGCAATACAATATCACATAGTGATCGGATGACTGATCCCTGAGAAGCAGAGTGTACCACAGAGGCACGTTTGATGGGACCTTATTGATGCTATACATGAGATTGCCAATCTAACCAATACTAAGGGACAAAAGTACCTCCCCAGTGTAGGAGTGAGAGCTACCAGGGGAGTAACCATATTATTTGCCACCAGTTAATGTCTGAAGTGAAGTACATTTTGTATGTAGGGTATTATCAATGGTTGTGAATAAAACTCTTTGTACTAAAAAGGTTCCTGGCGCCCATCCTTATTCTATCTGCACATCTGCGCCCAGCCTCCACCCACCCAGCACCCTGACATGTATGAGAGACTGAGCACTGCCATGTATATAGTTCATCTGATGTAACCTCCTTTAGGGTCTGGCAAGGAGGCTTACATTACAAACAAAATAAATTCAGTCAGTAATCCAATCAGAATGTAAATCTTTGGGGGTAATTCATTAAAGGCTGATCAAGGAAAACAATTGGTGTTACTTACGCCAATTGTATTCATCGTCCTATTTACTAAGGTCATACTGTAAGCGTTAAAGCAGCAATATGGTGCAATATGTCTGGGGAATTGAACATCCTACGCAGTGGCGGATTTCCCATTTGGTTCGATAGGTCCAGGTCTAGGGTGGCAAATTTTCCCCTCCCCCCCACATACAGAGGCCCCACTCTCTTCCCAATTGATTGCCTGGGGAGAGCGTTGGGCGCCAGTAAAGTTCTTACCTTTTCCTTCATACCACCCTTCTTCTTCAGAGTTGCGGCGTCAAATGATATTCGTCACATGGCATCATGTTGTCATGGCAATGTGACATCAAACTGCGCCACGTTGCTATGGTAAGGTGATGTTACAGCGTCCAATGATGCTGATGAAGGTGGAGCACGGCACCAGGTAAGTGCCCAAGTGCGGTGGATTTGTTAATACGCCACTGGTCCTACATCATTGGTAAAAGCGGTTACAGCATTAAATTATCACATGGCCACCTACCGCGTTAATGCCACGTTAAATAGCCCAGCGTAGTGTAGACTGAGACTTAGGCTGCATTTCACTAAGTGTCAATAATTGAATAAAGGGGCTACATCTGAAAATATCCCATTCACTAAGGGCATATCATCCGAAGTAAAATCCAAGGGTCTACCCAGCTCCTAAGTCCTACTAAAAAGGTAATACAGTCCGTTCTCTTGCATCCCTAACACAACTTCGCCATAATGTAACATCCCCTACTGAGGGGATGGGGAGTTGTAGAATAAAGACTGAAGTAACTCCTGACAAAGGGTACGGTAATGATTATTATTACATTTCTCCATGGTAGCAATATTTAAAATTTGCAGGTGGATAGTGACTACAGGCATACCCCGGTTTAAGGACACTCACTTTAAGTACACTCGCGAGTAAGGACATATCGCCCAATAAGCAAACGCCAGCTCGCGCATGTGCCTGTCAGCACGTCCTGAACAGCAATACCGGCTCCCTACCTGTACCCGAGCTGTGCGCAAGCAGGGAGACTATAGAGCCTGTTACAAATGCCTTATTTACATCAGTTATGCACGTATATGATGATTGCAGTACAGTACATGCATCAATAAGTGGGAAAATGGTAGTGCTTCACTTTAAGTACATTTTCGCTTTACATAGATGCTCCGGTCCCATTGCGTACGTTAATGCGGGGTATGCCTGTACTGCAGATTTATCTAATAAAAATAGCACGTGTGAGCACATTCACATGCCTCGGACAGGTCTGCAACTCTGCTTCTCCCATTATGTCTTTGCATACAGTGCTTCCATTGCAGCTAGGGATTCTGGGAAATTACATGCAAATGAGAACTGTCACCTTTTTCGTCTAATTCATTTTAACATGGAGCCCTATAAGCATACGCCTACCGCATTACACCCCTTTCAGAACAGCCTGGGTAAAAAGAAGTACATAGCCAGTAAACCTACTCACAGACAGCTGTTTCGACCTTTTGGGTCTCATCATTGTGAGGCTGGTTATTTTCTATGTAACTATGCAATATAAAGCTGGGATAGGTTTCAACCTCTTATCTACAAACTCCCACAGACAAATTAGGTGAGTAACACACAGCTAGCTATGGTGCATATATGATTCTAAGTGAAGACAAATATTATCACTGATGTATCGCCTTTTAGTGACCCCAGCCTAGGCAGCAGATTGCCATGTTAACAGGTTGGAAATGTGCAGTTATCACAAGAATTTCCGTAAACTCCAAGCAGCAGATTATGTTTTCCTATAGATTTAACGCTTTAGCTGCAGGTGCCCGCAATTTACTTGCACTCCATATTGTTAAGTAACCTTAATTACATCAAATCTGTTGCATTTGTGTGCAAATTATTTAGCCTTTCCATATTCAGAACCTTTTAGTCGATATGTAAAACATAATTGTTTGTTGTGAAATCTCTTAATTGTTTTTATAGATTTATTAAGGTGCATAGCGCTTTCAAAACCTCACAAGCGTCTTTTTCATATGTCACGTTCCAGTTGGAACTTTAATTTATGCAATGGTTGTGGACGGCGGTGCAACTGCTGTTGGAAAAATTAGACCAGTACTGCAAAAAGAACTAGGTGCAAAAATGTATTGAAGGCACGTTAAAAACAGTAAGAGAACACTCTTACGCGTTTCGCGTGTTCACCCACGCTTTATCAAAGAGCCTGGTCAGCATCACTAGGGGTCATTCCTCTATTTTTTCTTGCCAGGAACTTTAATTTAGATGCAAGAGCACAAACCCAATAAAGTATTTTGTTTCCCTTTCTCATTTAATTTTTGGGGTATTTATGTATGAAGAAATAATTTATGAAATATGCCCACTTTTATAATAAAATGGTCTACTAACGTCTGCATCTCTGAGGCCACGCCTATAGTGCCAGCGACGGCAACGCGACGTGTGCCATCGCCGCTAGTGAAAGTTGTATTTCGCTTTGTGGCGGCGTTGCCGGCGACCAGGGCATTGATTGGTTCAGGAGCTGTCACATGATGCGACAGCCCCTGAAAAATCAAATATTCCCGGCTTCCAAAAATTGCTTCGCCCCATCACTTTGTCGCTGTCGCGCTTACTATAAGTGCACGCAGCGGCGACAATGCATTTGTTTTCGGGCGACGTCGCGTTGCTAGCACTATAACCGCAGCCTAAGAAGGAACATGCTACACTTTCTGCTTCTCTTTGTAATTAAAGTAATAGCAGCACTCAGTCCCCGGTAATTTGTATGAGGTTATTGTAAGGAATCTTGACCGACCTGTATCTAATCCAGACTACAATTCAACAGGGAAGTGAGCTAAAAATATTCCATGAGCTTTCCCATATTCTACAGAGCATTTTTATATCTATACACATTTGCCCGAAGTGACAGGTGACTATGGATGGGTAAAACTGTCAAAATCTGTTCCCTGGATTTTCCATTCAAAATCCGTCAAATCCATTGATGAATTGTTCCAGTTTCAACCCATATGGATGAATCCAAAAGCGCCACTGGATACAATCTGGATGGATTTTTAAGAATACGATCCATGGATTCCACAATTGTTAAAAATCCACGCGCGTATTAATCCGCGGAGAGGGGGATAAAGAGAAAGAGATCTCACTCCCTTGAATTTAATCTGAGTGCGGATTTTTAATGATTTGACCATGGATTATTAAATCCGCCATTTGTATTGTCAGTGATAGAAACCTTCAATCTCCCCCAAAAAAGACAGGTCACTCTTTTGGAGACTGATCAGTGGAAATCCGTGAACCAATCTCGATCTAATGTGGATCCAAATCCGCAAAAAAAATCTCTACATGGGACATACCTTGCAAGATCAGATGACATTTGTGAGTTAAACCGGAGAGCTTCTTGGGTTAAAGAAAAGGGGGACGGGAGAATTATTTCTAGCTCTGTTGGGATCCTTAATTTTATTTAATAAGGAAGTGGCCATTACTTTGTGTAAAATATGATCAAGCACTTTTCATTCACATGACCTGTTGACTAGTTGCTTTAACTCCAATAACTTTCATACATTCCCTCCTCTGTATAATGAGTCGTTTAATTGATTTGAAAACCTGCACTAGAAAACGCACACTTGCACAATTAACCTTCATATATAATCTGCACTATAAAGCATGGACACTAAGTATAGTCTCTGTAGACCTCACATGGTTCCTATGGGAACACACTATAGAACATAACTAAGCCTTTCAAGGCTAGGATTCTTATGAGAGATTCCCAACGGAATGCTAACCTATTTCTAGAATTCACAGGGACTTGGCAAGACTTCTAATACTACTCAATTAAATTATCCGAGACACATTGAAGCACATTCTGTGCATGATAAATCTTTAACATTCTGCACACCGGTCTCTTTGACATTTGTAATTCAATGTTCAGTTATTTATTAGAAAATATAGTATTGTTTTGGACACATTTTTTCTTGAGGAAATAGATTTTACGGACTCAAAGAAAGGGTGAGGGTCCCTAATCCTTTATTTCGGCCATGATCTGATAGCAAAATGTCTAACAGATTGGAGAGACGCTTCAATACTTAAAGCGGTGAGGGCAAAGCAATCTCCTCTTGCAATGTTTACATATCTTCAAATTACTAAAATGGAATAGCTCTATTTAAGATGCTATCATGCTCAATTTAAGGGGAATAGTATTGCCATGCTGAGTGTTCGTGGAGGGTTGTGCAGTAGATGGCAATATTACACAACATAATAGCTAAGGACATCTTGGTGCATAATTGCCTTACTGCAAATTTCAATAAATCTCCTCCTCTGGAGTCAGTTGAATAATATCTGTTCGCCTCCTGTATATGTTATGAAATAAAGTATGATTGCTGAAATAACGAGTGGGATCTTTGTTAGAATGCTCATAGTAATTGATTTTGCAATCAACACAAGCGTTAGAAAAATGAAAAAGAACACAGGTCACTTATCATCTTGCAATGCATTGATAACACAAAAATCGGGGGAGTTAATTAGCGCCGTTGACAACCCAACTGAATGATGCTCCATTGCTAAACTCACTATTATTATTGTTTACTTGGGAAGCGCTAACATATGGCGCAGCGTGGTACAATGGGGCACAGAGTTATGTATATTACAAAAAACATGAACAGTTACGTGCATGTGAGGACAAACATGCACACACAGGTGCAGAGAGGTAATGAGGGCCCTGCTAGTGAGAGTTTGCAGTCTAGAGGGAATGAGGGACAACATTGAAACAAGAAGGGAAGGTGGCTGCTCATTGTAAGATAAGGGGTGGCTCAGGTTGGAATATGGTCCAATCTCTGAAAGCTGAAGCCATTAAGGGTTTTTGGGGGTGGGGCAGGGGGGGTGTTGTTGCATAGGGTGGAGATTGGTCGAGCCGCACAGCAGGTCCAAATGGAGTTGGCGGAGGAGAGGAGTTGAATGTTAGATGTATGGCAAGTCGGCTTCCTTGAAAAGATGACTTTCCAGGGAGTTTTTAAACATCTGGATAATCTGATGATGCGTGGTAGGGAATTCCAGAGATAGGGGGCAGCACGGGAGAAGTCTCCCAGGTGGGAGTGAGAGGAGGTAATAAGGTGGGAGGAAAGGTGGATGTCGTGGGCAGAACGTAGGGGGCGTGTAGCTATGTATTTGTGGATGAGGGCTGAGATGTAAGGGGGTTGTTGAGACTTTTGTAAGTCATTACTAAGGTTTTAAATGTAATTCTAAAGGCTATGGAAAGCCAGTGTAGCGATATGCGCAGTGGAGCAGCAGAAGTGGAGCGGTGAGTGAGGTAGACGAGTCTAGATGCAGCATTTTGCATGGATTGGAGTTGAGAGAGGTGGACAAGGGGAATGACAATGAAGAGAAGGTTGCAGTAATCGAGGTGGGGCATAATGAGAGAGTGGATTAGGATTTTAGTTGCATCATGAGTGAGACAAGGGCGTATCTTGGTGCTTTTTCATAAATTTTGTACCACTCCCCAAACCCTGTACAAAATCTGAGGATTCCTGTTTCAAGACTTCAACGTTTATTTTCCATTTAGAAATTTCAGCTCAGGTGCACGGTACAATTTGCTGTTGTTTCAGGCCCAGGGGAGCAATCTCCTTTTACTCAAAATGAGCTTCGCAATACAAGCATTATACTGAGCCCTTTACTTACCTCCATTACAACAGTCTACCGGAGACTCTCACTGCTGCCACCAGTCTAAGGCTAGATCCCCGGTGCCTGCTGCAGCGAGCGCTGTGGGGTGCGCTGCAGGGTCAAGAACCGCCCCTCAATGGGGCCGGGCCCGCTTGCTGTCTTGGCCGCTGCGTTGCGCGACCAGATTTTTCTGAAGACAGTAACATTGTCTTCAGAACGGACGACGGAGCACCTGCCGGGGGAAGTCATGGCCGCGCCCCTCGCCATGCCCCCTCCCACCCCCATCTTTCACCCTGCAGCTCTGCACAGACCGGGAATCACAGCTGCATGTGCCGCAAGCGGGGACCTCAGCCTAAGTTCTTTCAAAACTAAAGCTGTCTCACATTGTAATCTGGTCTGTAACTGTTACATACGCCTATAATATATATATATATATATATATATATATATATATATATATATATAAAATCTTTAACTGTGCATACAATGTCTTGTATATGTAGCCATGCATAATAATGACTGCATACATCTTCCCTGTTGGCAGTAAGTCCTGGTAAATACAGGCCTGCCAACAGTAGTTATGGAGGTTTTCCCTCACACCCTTGTGTGGTGCCCTGTGTAAGGAAGGGAGTGGCTGTATGCTCTGAGTCCCTGGATAGTGACCTCAGAGATGCGCCTGCCCCCTGGAGTATAAAGGGCACAACACTGACAGTTAGTGTTGTTGTTGGTGAAGAAATAGTAACCCGAAGGTACCGGGAGGAAGTAACACTTTTGTGACCCTAGTGCAGTAACTAGCGGCAGCAGAGTGATAGATTAAGTTTGTCTACGCCACACTGTGTCCAGGGACCTGGCACAGCGGTGATCTCCCTAGGAGAAAGGGAATCCCACTTCAGTACGGGAGGGCGTACCTGGCAAAGGGACATCACGGAGAGATGTGCGGCTAGAGCCGGCAGCTGCATGGGGCAGTCTGCTACATCCCTGTATGCAATAAAGATGTCCTTGAGAAAAAGAACCCCACTGTGTGAGTGTGAGATTACTCAACAGTGGATGGCACCAAGAAGGAGTTCCTCACCAGGACCATCTCCCTGCGGAAGCACAGATCCTGATGAGGTGGAGGCGCTGCACATGATGTAAGTTGGACTCGCACCCACTACCTCAGCTACCTGTCCTGATGACATCCCCTAATAACACCAAGCGGGAGACTCAAGAGTCCTGTTACTTGCAGGTGCACCACCACACACGCCTTGTAATGGGGGACTGGTTAGACTACACGGGCCAATATGAGATTGGGTGGGTCAGGCCAGAGGGAACACCCGTTACATATATAATGTATAACCCTTTTCACTCATTTTAACCATGTATTTGTAACCAAGTATTTGTCATTATAAGTCTGTGCCCAGGACATACTTGAAAACGAGAGGTAACTCTCAATGTATCACTTCCTGGTGAAACATTTGTATAAATAAATAAATCTCAGTCTTGGCGGAAAAGCTGGACTCCTGTGGTTAATGCATCGGTGCTCAACTCCAGTCCTCAAGCCCCCCCAACAGGTCAGGTTTTCAGGATATATCAGCTTCAGCACAGGTGGCTCAATTAGTTCCTGCGTCGACACAGGTGACTCAATCAAGTGACACGGGAGATTTAAACGCACAAGGAATACTGGCACCCAATACCGGGGCCTATATCCAAGGAAGTAGCGGATCCCCGAGGCTGAAATCAATGCGTTTCAGCTCAGTAGACCCCTGCTCCTGCACATTATTAGTCAAAACCACATTATAGCAGCTAGCCGATATGATAATTAAATGTTTTTGTTTTGTTTTAATGCTAGTGTGTGGGAGTAGGGGGTCTCCTGAGCTTAACCGCATTGATTTCAGCCTCGGGACCCCCTTACTTCCTGAGTTACAGGCCCCGTTATGGGGTGCCTATACAGTACCTCCTGCAGTATTTAAAGGAGATACTGGCACCCCATACTGTCTGTATCTCGGTATGTAGGGCGTCCCCGAGGCTGAAATCAATGCGGTTCAGCTCAGAAGACCCCCTTCTCCCGCACACTAGTTTTAAAATTAATATTTGAACTGCATGATCGCCTGTAAGAGCCGTGCATGGAGACGCAGCGACTACATGCAGCTCTTCCAGGTTGCAGTTTAAACAATCACTTGCTGATCAAAAGGATTTATAGCGCGATAGCACTTAGAAAAAAACAAGTCGTTGATCTTAATTTTTTTTAACGAACTTTAAAAAAAAAAAATGCGTTTGGGAATCACCGTTCCACATCATCCTCTTTATTTACTACTAGGAAACCAGCGACCGACCAAAACAAAAAGGAAGCCAAAGTTACAGTATCTCCCAAATTTTGAATGCTACTAGATTCACAATCGCCAAGAACTGGAAACAAGCTACCCCCCCATCTTTAAGTCAAATAAACAATAACATATGGCATATAGTTTATATGGAAAAACTTTCAGCTTATCTGAATGGCTCCAACGTTCAATTTGCAGAGATTTGAGCCCCTTGGTTTCTCAATGCAGGTATATCCCCATATCTAGATTAAAATATTCTCAACGTTGGGATTTATGCTGTATTAAAATTGCTGTTCACTATACATGTACAAATGCTGTCCCCTTTCCTCTTCCCTTAATCCTCCCCCAAATGTGTTATTACCAATTATCTGTATCAATGTACCCCTCCCCCCTTTTTTCTTTTATGTACCCTTTTCCCATAACTTTGAAAACGATTCAATAAAAATTTAAGTATAGCAGGGCCCCGGGTATACGGCGGGTTCCGTTCCAGAGTCCCGCCGTATAGTGAAAATCTCCGGAAAGCGGATCCGGCGATTTTCAGTGCTGCGCATGCGCAAACCGGCATTTTTGCCGGTCTGCGCATGTGCGACCTGCGCGCACAACCGGCGGTCTGCGCATGCGCACCGGGCGCACCCGCCCGTTCTGCGCATGCGCGATTTTAAATTTAACATGGAGGCCCCCTTCTCGGTGCCGCCATATCAGCGGATTGCCGAAAAGCAGAGCGCCGAGAAGCGGGGCCCTGCTGTAATGAAAAAAAAAATGCGTTTTTTTCTTAGTGAATACCGTTTTGACCCACATGTTTCATAGCGCGATAAAACAATGCAAAGTCGATCGGCAATGCACTGATTTTATCGAAGTTAAGTGAATAGACCCCTTAGGATTAGTCTGTAAAAGTTTACTAATAAATTGCAAGACAATTTGGGAGGAGCACAGGGTTTTTCTAACCTTTTTTTATTCTATTTGTTTCTAAATATAAAATGCTTACACGATAGACATACTAAAGCTGCAGACCAAGCAATATCCTACATGTGTTTTTTTTTTTTTTAAATAAATCAGTTCTGTACAATGAGAAAATACTTGAAGCATTTAAAAAAAACAAAAAAACAACTCAATTACATTTTTAATGTATTATAATGTAACAAACCTTTTTTGTTTCTATAGCAATCATTTACAGTCACAGATACTGAGTCAATACTCCTCTGCAGCCATTTAGTGAACCCCCGAGCCGAATCTTTGCCGATCGATCACAGGAGAACAGATCGATCGGCAACTTAGCTTATTACTTATCATTGTGTGGATTTTATTGATGCACATATTAAAGGGGAGAAAAAACGATGCTTGGCCTACCGCATAAAAGATATATAAATAAAACTAGTTTCTCTTCCTTTCTCAGCACATCCCCAATAGCAGCAACAGATAATCTGTTTTCAAATTTAGTAGCATTGAGGGCCATTTCTCAAGCAGTTAATGTTATACAGTAGAAACCAATCCATGAATCCAAATGGTTTAACAATTTCCCATTGCATGATTCTAGTCACAGCCGCCATGTAAACCGCCCAATTGGTTAAACGTTTGGCACTCAACGATCTCTGCATATAAATGAATGGTATTGTCAGAGATTTGTCTACCTGTTTTACTGAAGGAGAAAACCTCTTTGCCGAGTGTTTACGAGCTGCAGGAAGGCATAGACCAACAATGAGTGGTAAAGAGCTCCTTGCTGATTTCCAAACCTATGTCTCTCCGGAAATAAAAGCATTAACATTTGGAGTGAGTTTGATTTTACTGAAAACATGTAGGTTTTGCTATGTCTTTGTTCCAAAATGTTTTAATCTTCCTGCAAGTTGCCAGGCATTGAATCAGATCAGCATTAGGTCGGTTACATTTAAAGCTTAACCCATTAATTTCAGGGTTACTTTTTTTGTAAGTGGTGCTCGTGCAATATTTAAAATTGTAGGTCCCTCAGATCCACAAGTTTGTGAGTTCACCTCATTATACCAAGAATTCAGGTCCTCCAGAGATTCAAACTCCAGACAATTCCTTTTCCATGTTTCAAAAAGCCAATCCAGGAAAGCATGCAGACCGCATGTACGTGTCCGTGATACAGAGGGGTCCAGGGCGCGCAGATCGCATGTACTTGTCCATGATACAGAGGGGCACCAGGGCGTGCAGACTGCATACACGTGTCCGTGATAAAGAGGGACACCAGGGCGTGCAGACAGCATGTACGTGTCCGTGATACAGAGGAGCACCAGGGCGTGCAGACCGCATGTACGTGTTCGTGATACAGAGGAGCACCAGGGCGTGCAGACCGCATGTACGTGTTCGTGATACAGAGGGAGACCAGGGCGTGCAGACCGCATGTACATGTCCGTGATACAGAGGGACACCAGGGCGTGCAGACAGCATGTACGTGTCCGTGATACAGAGGGGCACCAGGGCGTGCAGACCGCATGTACGTGTCCGTGATACAGAGGGGCACCAGGGCGTGCAGACCGCATGTACATGTCCGTGATACAGAGGGGCACCAGGGCGTGCAGACTGCATACACGTGTCCGTGATACAGAGGGACACCAGGGCGTGCAGACAGCATGTACGTGTCCGTGATATAGAGGGACACCAGGGCGTGCAGACCGCATGTACGTGTCCGTGATACAGAGGGGCACCAGGGCGTGCAGACCGCATGTACATGTCCGTGATACAGAGAGCACCAGGGCATGCAGACTGCATGTACGTGTCCGTGATACAGAGGGGCACCAGGGCGTGCAGACCGCATGTACGTGTCCGTGATTCAGAGGGAGACCAGGGCGTGCAGACCGCATGTACGTCTCCGTGATACCGAAGGACACCAGGGCGTGCAGACAGCATGTATGTGTCCATGATACAGAGGGAGACCAGGGCATGCAGACCCCATGTACGTGTCCGTGATACAGAGGGGTACCAGGGCGTGCAGACAGCATGTATGTGTCCATGATACAGAGGGGTACTAGGGCATGCAGACAGCATGTACCTGTCCGTGATACAGAGGGACACCAGGGCGTGCAGACCCCATGTACGTGTCCGTGATATAGAGGGGTTCCAGGGCATGCAGACTGCATGTACGTGTCCATGATACAGAGGGGTACTAGGGCATGCAGACAGCATGTACCTGTCCGTGATACAGAGGGACACCAGGGCGTGCAGACCCCATGTACGTGTCCGTGATATAGAGGGGTACCAGGGCATGCAGACTGCATGTACGTGTCCATGATACAGAGGGACACCAGGGCGTGCAGACTGCATGTACGTGTCTGTGATACAGAGGGACACCAGGGCATACAGACCGCATGTACGTGTCCGTGATACAGAGGGGCACCAGGGCGTGCAGACTGCATGTACGTGTCCATGATACAGAGGGGCATCAGGGCGTGCAGACAGCATGTACGTGTCCGTGATACAGAGGGGCACCAGGGCGTGCAGACAGCATGTACGTGTCCGTGATACAGAGGGGCACCAGGGCGTGCAGACAGCATGTACGTGTCCGTGATACAGAGGGGCACCAGGGCGTGCAGACAGCATGTACGTGTCCATGATACAGAGGGGCACCAGGGCGTGCAGACTGCATGTACGTGTCCATGATACAGAGGGGCACCAGGGCGTGCAGACAGCATGTACGTGTCCGTGATACAGAGGGGCACCAGGATATGCAGACAGCATGTATGTGTCCATGATACAGAGGGACACCAGGGCGTGCAGACCGCATGTACGTGTCCGTGATACAGAGGGAGACCAGGGCGTGCAGACCGCATGTACGTGTCCGTGATACAGAGGGGCACCAGGGCGTGCAGACAGCATGTACGTGGCCGTGATAAAGAGGGGCACCAGGGCGTGCAGACAGCATGTACGTGTCCGTGATACAGAGGGGCACCAGGGCGTGCAGACCGCATGTACGTGTCCGTGATACAGAGGGGCACCAGAGCGTGCAGACAGCATGTACGTGTCCGTGATACAGAGGGGTACCAGGGCGTGCAGACAGCATGTACGTGTCCGTGATAGAGAGGGGCACCAGGGCGTGCAGACCGCATGTACGTGTCCATGATACAGAGGGGCACCAGGGCGTGCAGACAGCATGTACGTGTCCGTGATACAGAGGGGTACCAGGGTATGCAGACAGCATGTACGTGTCCGTGATACAGAGGGGTACCAGGGCGTGCAGACAGCATGTACGTGTCCATGATACAGAGGGGTACCAGGGTATGCAGGCAGCATGTACGTGTCCATGATACAGAGGGGTACCAGGGTATGCAGACAGCATGTCCCCCCCTCCCGTCCACTGTCCCCCCCCTCCCATCCACTGTCCCCTCCTCCCATCCACTGTCCCCCCTCCTCCCATCCACTGTCCCCCCTCCTCCTGTCCACTGTCTCCCTCCTCCTGTCCACTGTCCCCCCCCTCCTCCTGTCCACTGTCCCTGTCCCCCTCCCCTGCTCCTGGCCACTGTCCCTCCCCCCTCCTCCTGTCCACTGTCCCTCCCCCCTCCCCTCCTCCTGTCCACTGTCCCTCCCCCTCCCCTCCTCCTGTCTACTGTCCCTCCCCCCTCCCCTCCTCCTGTCCAGTGTCCCTCCCCCTTCCCCTCCTCCTGTCCACTGTCCCTCCCCCCCATCCCTCCTCCTGTCCACTGTCCAACTAATATTGACAGATTTACTATAAATCATTCTTCTTGTTACTACACAGGTTATTAAGAATTTATATTAGCGTTAGGGACCCCTGAATTGTGGTCTGCCGTGCAGTTGGCTCAGGGGCTTACAACAATTTTGGCCAAAAATGTTAAACTAAAAGACCATTTTACTTGATATTTATACATATATATTTAGGCACTGTACCGTGTATGAGTTTCACTGAATGTGCTAAAAACTGAGCTCTGTCTGTGTTTTATGTTCTGTCTCTGATTTTAAGTATATATTGCCATGCTCAGTAGCACTCCTCTGTGACACTCATATGCTTATATATATGTTGTGGTTATTTTGGGGGTTCAATAGGAGCTTGTTAGGTGTCTAGTATGTTTTACAATTGTTGTTCAGCTAGTCTTGGCTGATTGGAGGGTGGCAACCTCCTACCTAATTGTAGCTCACCCCCTCCCAAATTTAAATGGTTAAGGGCTCACTCCATAGCATCTTCCACTCAGGGGAACTTGCTGGCTTGCAGTATGGTTGTGACAACTCTAATACAGAGTGCTTTTCCTGGTAATGTACAGGTTAATAAAAGCTTCAATCAGACTTAGAACTTTGCAACTAATATTGACAGATTTACTATAAATCATTCTTCCTGTTACTTCACAGGTTATTAAGAATTTATATTAGCGTTAGGGACCCCTGAATTGTGGTCTGCCGTGCAGTTGGCTCAGGGGCTTACAACAATTTTGGCCAAAAATGTTAAACTAAAAGACCATTTTACTTGATATTTATACATATATATTTAGGCACTGTACCGTGTATGAGTTTCACTGGATGTGCTAAAAACTGAGCTCTGTCTGTGTTTTATGTTCTGTCTCTGATTTTAAGTATATATTGCCATGCTCAGTAGCACTCCTCTGTGACACTCATATGCTTATATATATGTTGTGGTTATTTTGGGGGTTCAATAGGAGCTTGTTAGGTGTCTAGTATGTTTTACAATTGTTGTTCAGCTAGTCTTGGCTGATTGGAGGGTGGCAACCTCCTACCTAATTGTAGCTCACCCCCTCCCACATTTAAATGGTTAAGAGCTCACTCCATAGCATCTTCCACTCAGGGGAACTTGCTGGCTTGCAGTATGGTTGTGACAACTCTAATACAGAGTGCTTTTCCTGGTAATGTACAGGTTAATAAAAGCTTCAATCAGACTTAGAACTTTGCAACTAATATTGACAGATTTACTACACTGGCGGCACACTTTATTAGAGTGCGGCCAGTTCCGCAAGCCGGGAGATTTCCCGGCTTGCTAGTGGCATCCCCTCGGCGAGCCGCGCGTCACCGATGCGCGGTCACGCATCATCGGGTGCCTGCGCCCCCTGCACGCGCGTCCAGGGCTCCCCGAGGGAGCCCTGGTGTCCCGCGATGTGGGGGACGGCGGCAGGGGGTTCCGGGGGACCCGGCGGACCCGGAGAGGAGAGGGGGAAGCCCCGATCGGCGGGCCTCTCCTCCGAGGCTTCAGCGCGCGCCCGGGACATCCCGGCGCGCGCCAGGTTACTGTCGCGGCCGAGACCGGGCAAATGCTCGAATAAACTCGGCCGCGACAGTATAAATCATTCTTCCTATTACTACACAGGTTATTAAGAATTTATATTAGCGTTAGGGACCCCTGAATTGTGGTCTGCCATGCAGTTGGCTCAGGGGCTTACAACAATTTTGGCCAAAAATGTTAAACTAAAAGACCATTTTACTTGATATTTATACATATATATTTAGGCACTGTACCGTGTATGAGTTTCACTGGATGTGCTAGAAACGGAGCTCTGTCTGTGTTTTATGTTCTGTCTCTGATTTTAAGTATATATTGCCATGCTCAGTAGCACTCCTCTGTGACACTCATATGCTTATATATATGTTGTGGTTATTTTGGGGGTTCAATAGGAGCTTGTTAGGTGTCCAGTATGTTTTACAATTGTTGTTCAGCTAGTCTTGGCTGATTGGAGGGTGGCAACCTCCTACCTAATTGTAGCTCACCCCCTCCCACATTTAAATGGTTAAGATCTCACTCCATAGCATCTTCCGCTCAGGGGAACTTGCTGGCTTGCAGTATGGTTGTGACAACTCTAATACAGAGTGCTTTTCCTGGTAATGTACAGGTTAATAAAAGCTTCAATCAGACTTAGAACTTTGCAACTAATATTGACAGATTTACTACACTGGCGGCACACTTTATTAGAGTGCGGCCAGTTCCGCAAGCCGGGAGATTTCCCGGCTTGCTAGTGGCATCCCCTCGGCGAGTCCAGTATGAATGATGTAACCAACTGAAATGATGCTGTGAAATATATTTTTTATTGTCTGATTAAATTGAGAAAAGAAACGGACAATGGACTCTTTGATATATATTGAAAGGTGGGACATTTATTTGCACCCATCTAATGAGCAAATCTTCAACTGCCATGGACTTAAATTGCAGTTAACTGGAGATTGAGCTCTAATGCCCCTTACTAAAGTTTAGTGAATGTCCCCCTTTGATGGGCAACCCAACCACTAAACTGGGTTAATGAATGAGATCCATGACAATCCGCAAAAATCCTTACTTAGTTTAGACTGGGAACAATGCCCACAGGTTAAATGACTTTGTCTTACTGTATGTAGGAGATCTGTTCAATTCTCTAGAGCTTGGCTTGCAATGAGTCATGCTATAGAAATGTTTACTTCACAATATTAGAAATAAATATGTTATTTACCACTGAAAGGTAATAGCCACCTGTCAAAATAGGAGCCGTTTTCCATTATAAACACAACTGCACTTCTAAGCTGATCTTTTCAGCCGTGGGATGATTTTGCAGGGACATTATTAAAATGAGAAACGTGTATAAATATATATAATTATGGAGGTTCCCTTTTAAAACGTGAACATTGTATTCATTGGTTTCTAATAAATAGTCCTTTTAGTCCTGATTACTTTCCTGTCCACTGTCATCAAAGTTCCATAATGTAACATGTTTCTGTGACAGTTTACAAACAACTATATTGGAAAGTAGTTTCATGCTGGGAAGAAGATTAAAAAGCTGCTAGCTGAAAAATATAAACTAAGATGAGTATGTGAGATAACCTCAAAGTAACCTTTTGGATAAGAGGGATAGACACACATTGGAGACATGGGGATGATTGCATGAAAACGAGAGTACGATGTAGGTCAGCATTGAATTCAAACAAATTCCAAAATAACTGTAGCACCTTAAGGATGCTCCAATTGTATTCAGATCATATGGCAAATCCATTACACTGATAATGTACTTGCTTATCCAACAATTTCACTGCAGATTATTTTAGACAGTTTACAGTGTATATGCAATTTCCTTCATGGGTTTTTAGCAAGTACGCAAGGTTTGGACTATTTGAACTATTTTAAACCTTAACATATTTACTCGTTTTAGTAAAAGTTAAATATTTGTAACGTAGTAGTGACCTCAGCCTAGAATGTAGGATGTATGTGAACAAGCTTGCAAACACTTAGGGCCTTGTGTTATACCGCCCGACGTGAATATCTGGGCCATTTTTGACCGAGTACTTCTCAAACGGTTGCTTTGGTGGATATAGAATTGTATGTATGTATGTATAGCGCCCACTGTGTTCTCAGCACTTTACAAAAGAGACAATACAGTACAGGAAATTATAATACAATAAATGTAACAAACAAAGTCAGACAATAGGTAAGGAAATCCCTGCCCCGGGGAGCTTACAATCTAACTGATATGTTGGGAGATTTACAGAGATAGGAGGTGAGGGAATAAGGGCAGTAGATGGTAGTTGTGATGGTAAGGGTAGATGTTTACCCCACAATTACCCCTACCTGTCACTAATACATTTGTATTGGTTGAATATATATATATATATATATATATATATATATATATATATATATATATATATATATATATATATATATAGTAATGCCTGGTTCCAGCACTGCAGGGATTTTTTCTAGTTTATTAAATTCAATTTCCAGGGTTTTATGCAGCGAGAGCGAGTGATGAGACTGCAGCATGGCGCTCTCGGGACACCATTCTCACTGCCTGTTATTTTCTAACTTGATGTAAGCCTTGAAACAGTTTACTGTTCATGTGACAGTAAATTGTTTGTTGGATCTATACTATTGTTGTCTTCTCTTTTCTTTCTGAGCGCACTGAACACCCACATCGTTACTCCACTGCCCCAGTTTTGTAAACACCTTTATTAACGTCCAAAGTGTAAGTAGGACCTTTGAAGAATACCATCTCTTTTCATTGTTGTCACTACGTTACTACTCTTTGTAGTTTTAATTTTTTTTCATTTGGTACAGCCACCGCTCCCCTCAATGTTTGGAGATATCCAGCACTGCAGGGACCTGCGGTTAACTCTGTGTTCAGGAAAAATGTTGCAAAGTTTCATGTGACCTTTCCATGTAACTGTATTTATGTTATTCTTTTAATGTTGCCTGTTTAACCCACCAATCATGGGCTGGGTCATAATGAAGGCACCTGGCCTTATCCCTCCATGAATGTTTCCATGCTGTGGCATGAGGTGTAAAGGTGGGGAGGGAGGCCTCTACTTAGTTCTATGGTGAAGAAAATTCCAGTCAGAGTTCTAGGGAGAATTCCAGTCAGAGCTGTTTCCAGCCAGTTCCAGCTAGTTCTAGCCAGATCCAGCCAAAGCAAGTGCCAGTTACAGGTCTCAGAGTTCTTGGCACATGTGAGGCAGTTGGGGTCTCGGAAGCAGTGTTGGCTAAACACTGTGTGGGAGCAGAACGGGGAAAACTTCCTCACGAGGGTCATCGCACTTAGGTCTATAGGGTGTTCCCAGTTACCCCAGGTGGGAGTGTGTTTTATGTACTGACAGTTGTGGATACTTATTTTTCCAATAAATTCATTTAATTAACTCTCTTTTCCTGTCTGGCAAGTTGATCCCTGGTGGCATAGTCCTGGTCTCCCATGACAGTAGTGCTTGGCCGCAATGTTTCTTAGGAGTGACTGAGGGTGTAGGACAGTAGCTATTTGTCTAGTCTACTGAAATTATTCCTTTAAGACGAGTTTTAAGGTTTGTCTTAAACCACACCGTAAATACGTTCTGGTGGGTAAAAAAGTGACAAAAACCATCCACCGTACAGCATACCGCAAAAAAAATATATCACTTGTGAGCACATTCACATGTCTCACAAGTCTGCAACCCTGCTTTTCACCATTATCTCCTAGCATAGAGTGCTTTCACTGCAGCAAGGGATTCTGGGAAATGGCATGCAAATGAGCACACACCTTTTGCTTCAAATCCATTTTAACATGGAGTCCTACAAGTGTATGCCTGCCGTATTACACAGCTTTTCAGCATAGACTGGGTTAAAGTGCACAGCTAGTAACCCTACTCACAGACAGCTGCTGGTTATACAGGCTTTGCAATTTTAAGCTGGAACAGGTTTCAACCACACCTTAAATAAGTAATGGTGGGTAAAAAGGTGACAAAACCCCGCCACGTCTGTCTTTAAGGTGGGGAGAGACGGTGCTTGGTGTATACCGAGTGTGAGGCAGTTCCACAGGTAAGGGGCAGTGAGGGAAAAGGGTTTAAGGTGAGAGAGCAGTGAAAGTGAAACTTTAATGGAATAAACGGTGCTATTATTACATTACATTCTAAATAACGCACATGCAGCCCTCTGAAATTGAGATATTTGTTGCTCTGTGTTGCTAAAAAAAACAATACCTGAAGTCATCTGTGAACCTTGAAAATAAAACATTTTATCTGATAGCATAAAGTCCAGTGAGGAAGATTATCAGGCACTCTGCACAACCACACATCCAATGTACAAAGAATAGTTGGAACACTAAAAGATGATTGATGTCAAGATGGATAGAACAGTCAAATATGTAGCTTAAAATACTCCAGTGCTAGTTACCTGGAAAGTAGTGGGTATGTGATCAAAATTGTGGCACATAAAATTGAATTATTTGATTTCACATGATCGATGAAGTTGCATATTTCTTGCTACATGTCAGAGTTCCCCTATTTGAATAAACGTGTAAATTGCTATAAAATAAATACTGGCTCTGCACCGCTTTAACCCAGGCTGTGCTGAAAAGCCGTGTAATGCAGCAGGCATAAGCGTATAGGGGTCCATGTTAAAATGGATCAAGTAAAAGGTGACACTGTGTGCTCATTTGCATGTCATTTCCCAGAATCCCTGACTGCAGCGGAGATAATGGTGAAGAGTAGGGTTGCAGAAATATCTGAGACGTGTGAATGTGCTCACATGTGATATTTATATTTGCTATAAAATAAATGAAAGTTTGGGGGAGATTTAAGAGGGAAATATGAAAAGCTGCATTCCCAAATTTAATAATAATGAAAAAGCTTCACAGTGCTTTCATGTTGCAGACTTGTATTTACAGAAAGCTATTCTTGTCTTCATCTTATTTTGTGTCTTGGATCAGACAATATGTTGACCCAAAATTCATCCCTGCAACCAGTTATTTCTTTTCTGAAGTAAATAGTCTCTGGATACAAATTAAAACATTGTATGCATTCATGTAGAAAAGCAATCTTGGAATAGCTTTTTCAGGAGGTTATTATTTCAAGCACTTACACAATCATTAATTTCTTTGTTTTATAGACGACCTCAGAGTTCAGAAAGAAAAAAAAAATATAGAAGAGCATAATTTCTTTCACTGAAACATCATAAATAACAAACACTAAAAAATATATTTGTAACATTAAATATTTAATATCACCGATCAGTTGCAATAGTATCTTGAGAAATACATGTATTTAATCACATTACTGATTACATTTAAAGGAGTAATGTGTAACAAGTATTACCAAGAGGGTAGTGCACGCACTCAGACATTCAGGTGATAGTGGGGTACTTTGCTGCCGGTGCGCTGGTTCTGGGGAGCTCCTGAAATCCCCAAAATGGTCCAGTAGAGAAGAAGAAGCAGGCACACGCTCTTAATCAGCAGTAAAAGGGTTTAATGTGCCAAGAAAACCAACGTTTTGGCAGTAATACTGCCTTTCTGAAGATGTAGGCTCAAGTATTAGCTACATAATGAAGCCAATGTATTTATTATAGAGCAGTTGTTCCCAATATTGTTCCCAATATTTTTTGCATTGTGCACCCCCTGCTAGAGAATATTTGTTCTGTGAACCCCTAATTAATTACCTACTCATCAGACTATCGTTAACAACTGATTAACTGATCCCAGTGGGGATTATCCTGAGCTTGTTCTTGGGGGGTGCGTGGGGGGGGGGGGAGGGAAATGCTTCATAAAAACCCCAAACTGCACCTCAGTGTGTGCAGACATTATAGGTGGTATAACCGTCACTCACTGCGTGAGCTACCAAAGTCGCGTCCCACTCTGGATGCAAAGTACTGTGGGAGCGACTTTGGATGCTCCTGCTGTAATTTACAGTTATACCACCAACGCTAAGGTGTAGTTTGGGGCCTTACTAAGTGCGCAGTCCCCACACAGGCTCAGGACCCCACTATACTGCCTGGGATCTGCTATTACAATTTTTGGGGGCAAGCCCCTTGGAGGCTCTTCACGAACCCCCTACTGGGAATCACTGCTATAGACTACTGTTTTGTCTATATACAGTAGGGCCCCGCTTTTCGGCGTTCCACTAATACGGCAGGTTTCAATAATGTATGATCAGTGTCATATCATGTGTGATCTGCATCATGACTCTGGATTATGATCAGTGTCTTTTTTTTACCTGAGTGGCACTGCTGCAACTCATCACCACAAGGTCACCACGACAAAACAGCGGCCCCGGGACACCACACTGAGCACCAGGCAACCCCCACTGGCGGCATCACCACAAATATCCTCCGTCTGGAAACACTCAAGTCCATCAAAATCAAATGGAACACCGAAATCAACCCCCAATGAGTGCCAGCGCAGAAAGGCCACCACAGCAAACAGGAGAGTGCAAATCTTTCGCCTCCGAGCAGGCGATGCATGAGCATGGGAGTCAAAATGCTATGTTCCGCTTTTTGGCAATTTCCGGGTCTGGAACGTAACCCGCCGTATGAGGGGGGGCCCTACTGTATAGGTGTTGCCTCCATCATTTGTCTCTCACAATATAACTCAGAACATCATGGGCTTTCAATGGGAAGGAGGTGTTATGCAATGTTTGGACAGTGTTTTTCAACCAGGGTTCCTAGGAACCCTTGGGTTCCTCGGGAATCCCTAAAGGGTTCCCTGCAATTTTCAGGTCATTTGAAAATTGTATCAAAATACTGAAGAATGTACAATGCATCTGATCACAGAGACATTATTAGAGATGGTTGGGTGTTCCTCAGAATTTCACAGGGCTCCTTAACCAAAAAAGGTTGGAAACTCACGGTTTAGGATGTTGGGCCGGAATTAAGATACTGCCTGGGGCAACTAACACACTTAAACTCTGTAAAATCAGGGCAAAAAATGTGACGATACCTAAACCAGGAAGAGACATTGTTTTCCATTAGAACATCCTATTCAATAAGGTAATTATATACAAAAATAAAGAGATTAACATTGGCTTCATATAATACTAGCATGTTCTTGTTCTTAATATGAAAATGGATGACCCAGGACACTACGGATATTTCAAAAGATTTATTGTGTCAGAACAGCACGACATTTCAACCTTCTCAGAGGTCTTTTTCATGCGACTGGTCCCATGGTCATCCATTTTCATTCAAGTTTAGGATTCTTTCAGACAGGTTTCCCTAAGCCAGGAGCACATATCTTTACAATTTATTTGGTGATCAGCATTACAACTTGTTGTTCCTTGTTCTTAATATCACATTATTTCCGGATAAGGCTTTGTTATCTTCAAATAACGTGACGTTGACTAAAGTCTTTGCCTTACTCCCAGCCATGTTGCTCTCCTCCATGGCCTTCAGGGTCAATGACCCCCTGGAAATAATGGGGTAATCTAATTTGCCAAAGACAAACAATAAAAGAGGCCCTCTAAAAATTCCAACAAGGGAAAAAACAAGTCCAACCAATAATGCTTTTTTCCTACGAGACATTAACAGTCAGAACGGTTATCAGGTGTTACCAATAACGTCATGTGGGTAAAAACATCCCAACAATGTCTAATGTGATTGGATGATTTATACATGCTAATCTCTCTTACCAATCTGAATGGTTGATTTACATAGTGTCTGGCTATCATTTGTTATATGTCGGCAACAGGCCCTGTATATGGGCCACTCCCTCACATAACACTTAATGGTTGAGAAAGGACATGTGAGGAAGGGAATTTACACTAACAGGCGTTATATATAACATTGTGCTTTTGATGTTAATTATTTTAGTGAATATTTTATTACTAATGACATGATCAAGGCCGCCAACAGAAATGTATGGGTCCAGGACATATGAAAGAAGCAGGGCTCCCTCCAACTCCCGCCCCCTGGTGCACTGGGGGTTCATGGGGGGGGAGGGGGGAGAGAATGTATGAGTGGGGGAGGGAGAGAAGGTGGTATGGGCTGGGGTGGAGGGGGAAGAAGGTGGTATGAGCCTGATACTGTAGGTTTGGGCACTAAGGGAGATAGGTATGGGCATGGAAGAGGGGGCATAGGTATAGGCATGGGGATGAGAGGGATAGGTAGGAGTCCTAAGGGAGGGGGGATAGGTATGGGCCTGGAGGAGAGCGGTATGTGTAGGAGGCAGGCGGGCCCACCCAGGTGCTGGGACGTCTGAGGAAGTTAGGTCCAACTTCCTGTACAGGCCAGCCTGTCCGGACTACCTGTGTAGGCCAGCCAGACCACCCAGAGCCTCTGGGCCTGGAACACTTGTCCCAAATCTTCCCCCCTGTCGGTGGCCCGGAACGCAATGTTAATTTAGGTTAACAACATGTAAAATATGCTCATGGAGCTCAGTAAATCTAACTCTTGGTGATCTCGGGCAAATCAACTTTTTCTCTGTGTATTGCCGGATATCTTTCCCAGTATTACACTATGCACAATATATTTATAGGTTAATATGGTTTGTAAATCACATCAGTTGATGTTAAAAAGACCAATGACTCAAGCTACAGCTTACCAGAACACTTTTATTATTGGAAATGTCCCAATTTAAATCTTTCAGTGAAAGAAATTGAGTAAGTGCTGTGTTAATAATTGATTCTGAACACAGCATGTGACCTATAGATAATTATTTGAATTAAATCAGAGTTAGGATAATTTGATCTTATTATGCACTGATAGTTATATGAATAACTGTGATACTGTGTAACATTTCTTCTCTGAAACACACTATAGAGGTCTAACTGGGCAGAAGACAGTACCATTATATTTTTCAGAATTTTAATTACTTCAAATGTCATGCACATTTGTCCATCCTGCAAAAGTAAATGCAAAGCCTGAAGATGCTAATTACATTTACACGACTGGCAATTACAACTGTAAGAATACTCAAAAGAAGCGCATTATCCATTTTGCTGAGTGACAGTAAGATTACCATCTGGGGGGCCGTTTCATAGAGAAGCCAAAGCAAGAAGCAGATTTGTGTAGCAAACGAGTAACACAAATGCACTTTCGCAGTCCTGTTGTGTATCTGAAAGCTGAATAAAATTGCAAGTGTGATGCAATGTTTGAATGACTCATGTTCTTTGTTTGTCATAGAATATTAAATGTAGGGTACAATTATAATCTTATTAGGGTGAGCAGGCCCCAAATGTTCCCGACACTTGCATTTTTACTATAACCTTCGTTAGACAATACAGGTATCTTTTATACCCGATTTAGGTTATTTATCGATGATATGTTAAGATGAAGCATTACTAAAGATGTGACCTCTGTTGCATTTTAGTTTGACAGTTTATAACTTGGCAAAGGTGTGCGATGAGTGCTATTTCCATAGATCTTCTTAAGTAACCGGTTCCCTTAAGATGCTGGGGAAGAATAATGGAGAGAATATGCTGAATAATTTGACTGTGTTCCTTTGGAGTTTAAAGACACAGCTGGGAGCTGATTAGAGGTGTCTTGGGACAGGCCGCTTTCAAAGCGTAAGCAATAAATACTATGGGTAACATAATAGTGGCACAACAGTACAGTACATGCACGTACTACATTATGTGAAGAAGTTGTGTAAGACAGGAAAATTTGCATTTTATCATATTTGGATATTTGGTGAAGCGTCTAAAAATATATATTCCATTTTAGACATATTAAAAAATATAGAAATATAGACTTTATTACAGCACTTGTACTGTGCCAATGATGTGCCGTATATTGTGACATTTGATTGTTTTTGCTTTTGAGGCACAATCTGTGCAAAAAACACCCTCTCTCAGGAAAAACAAGAAGTTCAGGTCACCTCTCTCTACATTTTTTCTGCTTCGCTTTAAAAACATTTTAGGTCTGACTTAATTCAAAGGCCGTTCCAATAAATTTGTGCAAAAGAAAAGATGTCAAAAACTTTTAATGCCGCTGAAGAGTTTTAAGCAGAATTATAATAAAATCTAGCCTTATTAGAAATATTCAGCAACCACCAGCTATAATATGTTTTACTCTGTGCCCAGGACATACTTGAAAACGAGAGGTAACTCTCAATGTATTACTTCCTGGTAAAATATTTTATAAATAAATAAATAAATAAATATGTATTGTTGAGGTTTATATTACCCGCTTTTGAAAATAGTATGACATTCTCAATGCATCATTACGGTTACAACAATATTTGTAAAATCCAGACATTTACTGTAGACCAATCAGATTAACCCTCTGGCATTAAAGATGCCCTGTTTCTTATGCTGCGCTGCACTGCACTTATTAAAGCTGCAGACCAACCAATATCCTACATGTGTTTTTTTTTTTTTTTTTAAATAAATCAGTTCTGTACTATGAGAAAATACATTTTTTAATTAAAAACAACTCCGAATGAAAATTTTAATGTACTATAATGTAACAAGCATTTTTTGTTTCTATAGCAACCATTTACAAAGTCACATCCTCTTCCTCTAAAACAGACTCTGGGATACCCCTTTTTGAGCCCTGCCCTCTCTCTAGCAGTGCACCAATTGTATCTAGTGACTGCCTTGTCACATGATCTTCCCCACAGAAATGCCATTTAGTGAACCCCCGTGCTGAATCTTCGCCGATTGATCAAAGGAGAACGGATCGATAGGCAACTTAACTAATAACTTATTGCATGGATTGTATTGATGCACATATTAAAGGGAAAAAAACAACATTTCAAAAAAACAAACCTCAGCTTGGATTGCTGCTTTAAGCCAATAAAGTAATAATATCTAGGACAAGTACAAAAAATACATTATCTAGATCTGTTATCTATGATTGCCAACTCCAGTCCTCAAAAACTCCCAACCAGCCAGGCTTTAAGGATATCCCTGCTTCGGCTGATTGAGCCACATGTGCTCAATAAGGGAAATTCTAAAAACCTGACCTGTTCAGGGTTTTTGAGCACTGGAGTCAAGAACTCCTGACCTAGAAGAAAGGCATGAGCATCTTCTGCTAATACCAATACTAGACACATTCCGGGTAACGTTCACCCTCGCTCTGCCACTGGGTAGATACCAGAGTTCACCTCCCGGTGAGCTTTATAGGATCAATCCATGCAATATCCTACAAGTTTTTTTTTTTTTTAATATATGAGTTTTGCTATTCTGAGCATCTTTTGATTTCTGTAGCAGGTTCTAGCACACTTCCCCAGCAGTGCGAGATATTTGTAACACTTTCCCGTTTGTGATGATTTGTCGCCAATATTCCCAGCAGTGTGAGCTGCTAACTGTAACAATAGAGAATGTTACCTTACTAATATAAGAACACATTATATCTTCTGAATTACACTGACTGATGGATCGATTGAAACTGAAAGGCAGCCATTTAGTGAACCTTGGGAAACAGAATTTTTGCTGATTGATCATGGGAGAACAAATCGATTGTCAGCTTAGGTCATTAGTTTTCAATAAAGGTAATCAAAGGCTGCCCACATTAAAATAAAACAAAACCAACAATATATATATATGTATATATATATATATATATATATATATATATATATATATATATATATATATACTTGTTTAAAGTGCTGCTTGGTCTGCCTCTTTAACCGAGGTGCTCTGCTCGGTATTCCCCCATATGTTTCCTTTTGAGCTCCATCTCCTCTTTCAATGTATATTGTTCTTAGATACAGGTGCACTTAATAACCGTGTTCTTTTCATTTTTAGTTAATAAACTCCTATTTCTGATTGGTCCCCAAATAGTGACCAATCAGACGATCGCTTTCAGTCTGCAAAATAATACTGGACACTCTCTACTAACACAAGGTCATGCAGATCTGCAACAGATTGGCAAGAACAATACACACCACTGTCCTAAGCAATATTTGTGTTTTATTGGGCTAAGTGTATTATCAGTGACATTTTAGGAATAGCCCCCCCCCCACCACCACCACCATCAATAATACAATTATAGCTAAAAACATAATATAACACGTATGTTCCAAGAAATAATCAGCAAGTAATACAAATAATACCAGGGATAAAGGAATATACTCTTTGGGATTTGCAGGTTAAGGCAGCAGTTCGTGCTGATTGCCATTTTATTAAAACATCCCCCCCCCCCCTTTTGCTCTTTTCAGTTGGTGTTTTTATTTGTTAAATCTGATGCTTTGCTCAGGAGATATGAGCAGTCGGAATATGAATTGTCTGGGAGGACACTTAATATTAAGGGCTTTATTCTATATCTGCTGAAAATCCCTATTGAGGGGGAAAAAAAAGAAAGAGAGAGAGAGAGCAGGAAATGCTCAGGGAGCAAGATATAAACATTATTTGAGTTAAAGTCATATAAGTTCCCTGGGGGGATTGCTGCTTTAATATCGCCTAAGAAGATGAATATCTCCTGAGAAATGTACAAAAAAATTATTAGCTTTCTATGATTTGCAATAAATCCTTCTCTGATTAAGTCAGCAAAGGAGTTCGGTTAAGCATAAATCAGTGGAAGCTTTGTTAATGTCTGTATTGAACCTCAATTTGATATGACTCGCAGAATGCTCTCTGTAAATAAATACTTGAACAATGGCCCCTTGTGCTTTTTAAAAAAATAATAATTCTGTAATCAGTACAGAAGGTTGTTCTTTTAAAACCAGTTGCTAAATGGTGAGAAATGTTGAGTTTGTCTGTTATGCACAGAAAACTTTTGTCTTCACCCTAAACCTTTTACTGTAAATCTTACACAACACTATTTGCTCCAGTTATTAGACAAAGAAAAGAGTGCCAGCTTTCAGGACCACTGTAACAGGGACTTATCACTGTTTGAGAGAAACTGCCTCTAAATCCAGAAGTGTGCTGGTTAATTGCACACAGGTAATCAACCAGACTCCACCTGGCTGATTAGGACTCTTAGAAAAAGCCTGATGTGAGAAACAGGAGAGAAATTCCTTAGCTCACATTTGGGCTGACATAAGGAGAGAAAGAGGACTGCAGAGATTTCTTTAGCCCACAACTGGGCTGACCTGAGGAAAATATGATGTTTTGATGCACACACAAGAAAAGGAGACAGGACCTCTATACCAGCACACAAAGATACTGTCCAGGAGAACAAAGAGGCCTTACCCTACAGCTACAACAGAAACAGATAAGAGACTTTCTTGTTGTCTTGTTGGATTGTTGTGTATTTTTTATATATATATATTTGTTTAGGGTGGTAACCAGCTTAGCTAACCATCCAGTTAGAAAGGGCTGGAGTATAGGTTTTGTTATTCTCCAATACTGGAGTAGGACTTTATTTGGTTTCTTTTTGTATGTTTTGCCTTGTTAAAGGAATAGGGGCAATAAAGCAAGGATTTAATTTCACCCTAATCTGCACACATCTCTGCACACATCTCTTACCACAAAGGTTCCCTTCCTCCTACCAAATAAAAAGTAAAAAAATCTGTCTGAAGAAGGGACCTTTGTGACGGTCAAAGTTTGCACTCTTTTTAACCATGAGTTAGTTACAGTATTAAAAGGCTAACATGTTACCATCCTCTATTCCTGTTATTGTATTTGTAATGCTCCAATGTCCCCCTCCCTTATAGGAGTACCTCATTCTATAGGCTCCTGAAGCAGGGTCTTCAAAGTTGGAAATGCAGCAGGGAAGTGTGATCCAAAAGCTGCATGGTAGAAGGCGGCTTCAGGCACCACCCAAGTGAAGTCTCACTTTCGAGAGCTTTCTGTGGAAACACGGGACTGGGATACACCATTCCCTCCAGAAAAGTAACACGAGTGGGAAATGTGGAAGGATTCCTTGAAGAACATTGAACAACTGCAGTTCCCGAGTACCTATGCACCTATATCCCTCACCACTGCAGGAAACAAAGAAGTTTGTGTTTTTTTCAGATGCATCTTCAAAAGCCACAGCAACAGTAGCTTACTGAAAGGTTACAGATGCAAGTGGAGAACACCATATCAGATTCATCCTTGGCAATGCTAAGTTGGTACCGCAACCTGAGCACACTATACCAAGATTCTACATATCTGTTAGCAAAAGGGTGGAATGAATCAGACTCCATAATCACTGAGGCCAGTTCAACTCAATTCTCCCATGAAGTGTTGACAATGTTTATGGCCAAAGTATCCACAATTCTCAAAACCAGAACCTCTATCAGACCCATTACAGAGAACAACCTTTTAATGTCTCATCTGGACTCCAGCAAATGAAAGAAATTGACCAAGAAATTTACTAAGGAAGCACTTGGACTGTAAAGATTTGGGATACCATCAACTGATGTCCCTACTGCTATTTGTGGGTCCCATTGCCTTCTATGGCTCCTCAAGAGATATCAATGAACACTAAGCCAGCCTTGATTGGTGTACCTATCTTTGCACCTGTTCCATCAAAAAGAATTTGATGACCCAGTGGTACCGACTGGAACCATGGAATTAATATGAACTATGGACTTATTGTTAATGCTTTAATGTATGTTTTATTATATGTTCCACGTGTTATTTTAGTGGTATCTATTGATGCCAGACAGGGAATGTGTTGTCTCCAGCTCTGTTATTCTCTTGCTGTTGCTTAGTAACCTCTGTTTCCGTTCCTCCTCTTCCCTCTGCTTCTATGCATCTTGTACTAGAACTGTCCTTCAGCCTGTTGCTATCAGCAACTACTCTTCCCTCTCCCCTGGGGTTTTGGTTATGCCTTAGGCTAAGATTATACTTGCTGCGTGCCCACGCACGATGGAGCGCATAGCCTCGCGCACTCCTGCAGCCCCAGCGATCTATGAACTTGTCTGCATGAAATTGGAGAGGCGATGAGGAGGCGTGGTGGATGCGTCATGAAGCTTGTTCGCCCTCATTGGCTGAACCGCTCACGTGACGTGGACGTCACGCAGCTGCGCTTAAAAAGACAACATTTTTTGCCTCTTCAAATCGTGGTCGCGCCATCGCGCTCCATCGTATGTGCACACGCACGCATGCACTAGGAGCAGCCTCATAGGCATTAGGCAATTTGTGCTTGTCACATGCGCTAGCACAATCACGCTTACTCTAAGCTCAGCCTTAGGCTGAGACCAGGGTGAATGAGAGCGCGCTGGTGCTTGAGCTCGGCGCTCATTTTGCTGGGGAGATTTGTGGCCAGCCAGTTGCGTGCTCTTACGGCCTTGACATCACGGAGCTGGTTCGCCCTCATTGGGCGAACCACTCATGTAACGCACCAGCAAATGTACTTGTCTCTGCAAATGTACTTGTCTCTGCAAGCAGCTGAGCACCGTGCGCTCATGGGCATGTGCACATGTGCGCTCATGCTAGACAAACACATTGTAGCAATGTTTTGGATTGCGCTGAGTGCGAGCACGTGCGTCCGCTCACCACCCTCCTAGCCGCAGCCTTAGGCTGAGTCCCCAGTGCATTCTGTGACACGCGCACCCGGCGGGGGGGAGGAGGGCGGCGGGTGCACAGCGCTAACCGCGATCTGCGGTCTCCAGGAGAGAGGGAAGCTTGCGACGGGAGGGGGCGTGGTTGGGGAATTGCGCCTCCGTTGCAAGGTTTGAACTCAATTTGATTGAGTTGTAAAAAACCTTGCAGCACGGCGCGGCTGCACCTTCAGCGTGACGGTGTCTACTGGGCCCAGTCCCATTGAGGGGTGGTTCTTACACGCACAGCGCACGCCACGCCGTGCACACAGGCAGTTACTGGGACCGCAGCCTTACTCTCTTCATGCTTCTAGGGAGTGTTTCCTGTTGGATTCCTCTTGGTCAGTGCTGTAGCAGTTCGTACTCTCAGCTCTAGCAGTCTTTGACTAGTCTTACCCTTGCACTCATGTTTTTTTTTTTTTTTTTTTTACCATATTCCTTATTTTGTGTATTTTGGAAAGTTTTCCTTTCATTTCTGTTTCTTTGATCCTATAAATAAATAGAGATTCAAAGAAGATTCCATCATTGCATGAAAGAAGGGGATGAGTTTAGCTGCCTGTTAATATACTGAGCCCCAGGAAACCAAGGTGAGAACAGATATTAAAACAGACACTGCTTCTCTTTCAATCAACACCTGCATTTGCTTTTTGTATGTGTGTGTAAATGTCATGATACACACAGTTAACACATAAACACAGATTACAAATTTGCGTTATGACTTCTGCAGCCCAAATACTCCCTGTCTCGTCTTTGTAGATAACATGTTCAGTGAGATAGGGGCGGGCATGACACATTTACAAAGTCTTTGGTGCGATGTTCCCCCACTTTGGCTTCCTTTCAGATTGCTTGGTTTTCTCTTCAGATTCACAGTTCTTCTCTGCATGCTGTGTATGCTGACTGGCCTTCTCCGCATTCTGACTGGCCTTCTCAGCATTCTGACTGGCCTTCTCCGAATTCTGACTGGCCTTCTCAGCATTCTGACTGGCCTTCCCAGCATTCTGACTGGCCTTCTCCGCATTCTGATTGGCCTTCTCAGCATTCTGACTGGCCTTCTCCGCATTCTGACTGGCCTTCTCAGCATTCTGACTGGCCTTCCCAGCATTCTGACTGGCCTTCTCCGCATTCTGACTGGCCTTCTCAGCATTCTGACTGGCCTTCTCAGCATTCTGACTGGCCTTCTCAGCATTCTGACTGTCCGTCTCAGCATTTTGACTGCCCTTATCAGCATTCTGACTGGCCATTTCAGCATTCTAACTGCCCTTCTCGGCATTCTGACCAGTCTACTCGACATTCTACTGCTCCAGGTCCCTGGTTCCAACTCCGGATTGCTGACTACTCTACTGTTCCTGATCCCTGGTTACGACTCTGAATCATCAACTACCCTTCTGATCCAGGTCCCTGATTCTGACTCTGGCTCATCGGCTACTCTTTTGACCCTGATCCCTGTTTCCGACTCTGGCTTGCAGACTACTCTTCTGATCCAGATCCCTGATCCCTGGTTCCTCCTGGCTCGCAATGTGGATTTCTCAGAGGTACCTGATACTTAGATAACTGTTCAACCAGCCATGACATGCATACATGTGAACATAGCTTTATGTCCTGTGTTATTTTCCTCTCCTCAACTACAGTTAAAGACATATATCTGGATCTAGATCTAAGTAATACCAAGACATTTAACATCACGTTAATTGCAGATAATCCTATGTTACGCTACATTGACATGATACTAACGAGATATAGAACGACTGCTGTCTGCATATAATTATCTTTGAGGATACACTTTAACCTCAGGGAAAATAACGTCACATTATGAGCCCTTGCTTAACAGAGCTTTTTGGATCTAGTCCTTAATATTTCAACTGTTCTCATCTTCTGAACGATGCATCAGAATGGAAAAATTAAAACCTCCCATAAAAGGAGAAAATAGATAGTCTAATTCTATACTATAATTCTACGTTGGATTCCGTCTGTTTGTTTGTATGTCCGAAGCATCGAAATCTCAGAAACGGCACCACATAGTACAACAAAACTTTCACTGTACATTCTGCTGTGGATTTGTAGGTAAACACAACTATTTTGAGCTTCCAAATTATGGAGATTCTAAGTTTCCCTCGGCTTGGAGAGAGGGGAGGGGCCGGGGAGATGTGCTGGCAGCGGGAGAGGGGGGTAAGGGGGGATGAGGGGGGGCCCAGGAGGTGGGGGGGGGCAGGGACATGTATTCAATATTACATTCCCCAGGCGAAGCCAGGCATAAAAGCTAGTTAAATATAAAATAAATATGTAAAAAAGATTTTTAATTGCACGAGCTTCAGATTTTTTTTTCATAAGACACATTTGTTACTAGGTCAATGTTTCATAAATCAGCTATACTAAAAGATAGTAATATTATCTCAGAAGCAGTAAGACTTGGTAGTCTGTTTGGCACATTCAACACAAAAAAAGCCTCTTCAATTTTACATCAAGCATTTATGTATAGAATATACAGAATAATCACAGGATTGGAATAAGAAGTCGGAGCTTTAAACTGGCCTGTCACTTTATTTATAAGATTGGTAAAGGGTTTTGCTAAACAACAGAAAATGTATGATCCCAAAACTTTATAAGAATGCAGAACTGCAAATTTCGTTTGACAGAATGGAAAATGCTAAATCATACTTTAATGGTTCTGGAATCAGAAATATGCAGCGCTAGATAAGACAGTGAACAGCTTGTTGTGAACATGAATATTGTTACATTTAAAGTTATTAATACGACAATTCTGCACATTTTTCGGGAGAGAAAAGCCATTTGTAGTAAATAATTATCAGTTGTACTCCAGGTATTGTATGGAATATACATTCCAGCCTGTCTGCAAACAGCACTCTGTGCAGCTCATTAGCTAGTTTTTTTTCTACTTCTTTTTGTTGTTGATGTTGAATAACCTCAACTGTGGGTTCCCTGGAGCAGAACAATGCTAATTTTTATCTTTGGAGTCATCACACTACCAATTTTCAGTTTCACTGTTATCCCCCCTGCATGTCTAGCACAAACAACGTGACCACTGGGTCATACTCCTTCCAACAAGCCACCAAAACGCCTCAACGCCATTGGGACATGACAGGGGTGATTCCTTTTGAATGAACCCAGAGGTCACTCTGTCTTTTTTTTCTGGCTGACAGATCTGTGAATGTCTGGGGAGCTGGAGTAAACAATCTGTCTGAAAAAGGGTGCTGCTGCTTGAACAGACAAACCCTCACACGCTGTTCTTTTGTTAGTGGTGCTGGCACATGGTACACTAAGAGATATCATTTATACTGCAAATAAGAAGTGGTAAATAATAATTCATCCTTAAATGATTTTGAGTCCTAAGATTAATTTTATTTGAACAGGTAAAGCAAAAAAAGAAAAGAAAACCAAAACACATTGGTCAAAGGAGGAACTAGGGCGGGGTGAGCGGAGCAGCGGGCACAGCCTGATAGGGGGCACAGCATGGGCACCAGGTGTTGGAACACAATGTCGGTTCCGAATAGGGACTGTAAAAACCGTGATGTGCCTCAATATCAGGCAGACCTTGCAAGGGCATGAATTTCATTTGGTAGAAAAGCAGCGACTTCTTGCTAATTTAATCGGATAACTGAAGCAGTGCACAGAACGAGTTAATCAAGCCACCATGTCGCAGTCCAAGCAGGGGTGATGCCTGTGTATTCACTCAGTAAGACTAATAGTGTATTATAGTGTACTAGGTTCTTTCAGTGTGTCTGCAGATCATAGAGCTGTAGTAGATACAGTATATACTATATAGTAGTTTATAGTGAATACTTATCCTGGCATATATCGGCAGCTCCAGCACAGGCAGTATCGGCACCTAAAGCCGGACTGTCGAATAGGGCCACAATAGCCCGGCAGTAATCTCTGTATTCCTTAAAGTGGCAAATCACACAAAACAATAAATGCATAATAGTAATAATAGTAAATAAGTGTGCTACAAATTGAGGTGTGTGTATGGGGGGGGGGGGGACACAGTTGGTGGAACTTGCCCTGGGTACCAAAATACCTAGTATCGCCTGTGAGTGTGGTATATCTATTACATTTATTTTACTATACCTGCCCTTTTGGGAATTCTGCCAATGAAAGCCAGGCATCTGCCACACAAGGCTTTTGTAGCACTAAATATAATTTACAGTAAGTAGTAGTATACGTTCCATTTGAGTCTTTCGTGTTTCATTGCTTTCATTTGTATATGTGTTTTTACATATTATTAAACATACTGGACACCTAACAAGCTCCTATTGAACCCCCAAATACAGAGGAGTGCTACTGAGCATGGTAATATATATTTAAAACCAGAGACAGAACATAAAACACAGACAGAGCTCAGTGCACATTCAGTGAAATTCATACACGGTACAGTGCCTAAATATATATGTATAAATATCTATTAAATAAAATGGTCTTTTAGTTTAACATTTTTGGCCAAAATTGTTGTAAGCCCCGGAGCCACTGCACGGCAGATCACAATTCCAGGGGTCCCTAACACTAATATAAATTCTTAATAACCTGTGCAATACCAGGAAGAATGATTTATAATAAATCTGTCAATATTAGTTGCAAAGTTCTAAGTCTGAAGCTTTTAATAACCTGTACATTACCAGGAAAATCACTCTATATTAGATTTGTCACAACCAAACTGCAAGCAAGCAAGTTCCCCTGAGTGGGAGATGCTACTGTATGGAGTGAGCTTTTAACCATTTAAATGTGGGAGGGGGTAAGCTTCAATTAGGTTGGAGGTTGCCACCCTCCAATCAGCTAAGACTAGCTGAACAAGAATTGTAAAACATACTGGACACCTAACAAGCTCCTATTGAACCCCCAAAATAACCACAACACTTAAATGGTGCACTGAGCTCTGTCTGTGTTTTATGTGTCTGTGTTTTATGTTCTGTCTCTGGTTTTAAATTTACATATTATTTCAAGATATTGCTAAAGTGGTATTAGAATGGCTTCGTTTTTTACTTAATAAAATATATGTGCCACAGTGTTAACACATTACTATGTAGTCTTGTAACTTCGAATGCCTGTCCTATTGATGTCTCTAACCTTTTTAGGTCTAGCTGTTTATCAGCAGAAAAAGTGCTATTTTTATTATAGGAACATTATCAGTATAGCCCCATACAGTATTATGGACATATCTGTCCCACTTTATTTAGCATTGATTGAATTTTAAAGAAGCAATCTAGCCAAACGGTTACAAAATAAATATAACAGGACTAGAACCGGGGTGTCCCCTTGTGCCAAACCTCACTATTTTAAGCTTTGGGACCCCTTGGTTTCGGAGACACTTACCGTTTTTGGTGCTGGTGCACTATTCTTTTTAAATAGATGGTTGTGGTGGGTCATCTAATAGGAAGCCACAGCTTCATCCAATAGGAAGCCGCAACATCATCCAATAGGAAGCCGCAACATCATCCAATAGGAAGCCGCAACATCATCCAATAGGAAGCCGCAACATCATCCAATAGGAAGCCGCAACTTCATCCAATAGGAAGCCGCAACATCATCCAATGGCAAGTCGCAACATCATCCAATAGGAAGCCACAACATCATCCAATGGCAAGCCGCAACATCATCCAATAGGAAGCCGCAACTTCATCCAATAGGAAGCCGCAACATCATCCAATAGGAAGCCGCAACATCATCCAATGGCAAGCCGCAACATCATCCAATGGCAAGCTGCAACATCATCCAATGGCAAGCCGCAACATCATCTATTGCGGATTCCTACTGGCCTGTGCTTTTGTTATCCCTTTTGTTTCCCAGGAAGAGGGAGGACAGGCAGTTAAAGTTGTACGTATTTGGGCAACAAGCCCCCCCCTTCCCGGAGCTGGAAATAGAGTGGTTCATCTCTAGAGGAACCCAGGTACCAAATGTATTAAAAAAAAAAATTCCCCTAAAAATAGAATGAGCAGTCAGTATTGTTGCTTAAAAGGCTGAATTGGGTTTTAATTATTATTATTTTTTAATTACAGGATTGAAGCAGGGGGTCTCTGGAGCTGAACTATGTTAATTTGTAGGTGCCGGTATCCCTGCAGCCAGGGAACTGGGTACCTAACAATGTTTGCTTAAATTGCCCCGCATCAGGTGGGCCAATAAGGAGCCGTGACATCATGTTGCGGCTTCCTATTGGCCAACGTGACTGGGAGATTTAAACTGTACAGGGATACTGGCGCCCCCTGCGGAGGTAAGTAGCTCTGGGAGCAGGGGGTCCCTGGAGCTAAAATTAACACAGTTCATCTCCAGAGACCCCCTGCTTCAATCCTGTACTTAAAACAGAAAATGATGATTTTAAAAAGCCTGTTCTGCTGCTTTAACATGAAAAAATGAATTGTATGCGTGAGTTAACAGTGTGGAATAATCCAAAGATCAGCTTTATTTTAGGAGGCAATTGTGCCCAGTGTGTGAATTGAGAGAGAAATTGCCAAAGCAGGAATCGAAGAAGATGGAAACGATTTACAAAACTGGAATGCAGGCAGGGACTAAGATATACTAAGATGCTGCATGATATACAGCAGGGGTGACCAACTCCTGTCCTCAAGGGATACCAAATATGTGAAAAAGGAAGGGTCAAAAGCTGACAACTCCCCAAGTACCCTACTTACTGCACTCAGTATATATCCACCTTATTGGTGCGGTGTAAATACCCAAATACACAAATTGTAGGTGACCATATGGCATTAATCACGATTAGCACCTGCTCCAATCACTGTGGAAGGACAGGTGCTACTAAAAGCCATATTGGGCTAGAAAATAATCAATCTTTATTAAATTATAATGTGGACGATGCATGACTCACATAAAAATAAAAGGAATAAAAACTCCAATCGTGCAATAAAAGTGATGTCCTGTCAGTAGATATTATACACTTAATTGTGTGATATAACAGCTATTATAACTACTGACAAAAGTGCTTCCCCCTCTGTGTGGTGGTTTCTAGGTAGACAGTGTATGTCTCCTTAATGAAGCCTATGTATGGCTAGCATAACTGCCAGCCTTGCTATGCAGTAACACATATAAGGTGTATACAAGGGATACCAGCAGGTCAGGTTTTAAGGATATCCCTGCTTCTGCACAGGTGGCTCAATCAGTGACGCAACTCATTGAGCCATCTGTGCTGTAGCAGGGATTTCCTTAAACCTGAGCTGTTGCTGGTCCTTGAGGACTGGAGTTGGCCACTCTTGATGTGCAGCAGTAGACTTATCACGATAGAATAAAGGACCTTAATATGTACAGCTTAAAGGATAGAAGGGTGAGGGGGGATATGATTGGCACTTTCATATACATAAAGGGTTTCAACAAAGTGCAGGAGGGAAGCCTACAGTATGTCAGAGAAAGAGAATGTGCTAGAACCAGAGGTCATGCGCTGAAACTGGCGGGTGTGTCAGGCTCAGAGGAAGTGTGAGGAAGTACTTCTTCATGGAAACAGTAGTGGCTTCGTGGAATAGCCTCCCGGCAGTGGTGGTAGCAGCTAATACAGCAAGGGAATTTAAACATGCTTGGGATAGACATAAGGCGACCCTAAATACAAAAGAACGCCAATGATCCTAGGGTCAGAGGTCTTACAGCAGGTAGGAGAATGGGCAGACTACGTGAGCCAACTGGTTCTTATCTGCTGTCAAGTTCTATGCTTATGTGTGTCTACGAGGGAAGTATTTACAGGCATTAAAATAGGAGAAGCATATTGTCATTCCCACTATCACCAGCTGCCTGTAGTCTAATAATAGGACAGCTATTGTAGGTAGCTATGTTACATGCCACTGCAGTAATGGTAAGTTAATTTGTAATTATCTTTATGAATTGGATTCATCTGAAATTCTCTCTATTTCCCCTGCAAACATTTAGCAAAATGATATGACACTACAGAGAGCATGTAATACTCGTAAATGGGTATCTTGTGCTCAATGTGAAATGGAGTTCTTGAAATATGTATTTTACCATATTATTAAATTAGATTTTTTTTTTTTGTCAGTTGAAATTCTTTGTAGGGAACTGTAAAGAAAAGAGCATGAAAATGAAATATGGGCTACTAATTCTTGTTAGATAAATGATGATGACTCTCAAGATATGAATATAATAATATTCATAGGAAATCAGAAAAGAATTCCAAGAATCCCAGAGAAGACATCGAGTAATTTACACTGGATATTACTGTGAATTTATTATCTGGCATGGCACGTAAAACTGAT
Source organism: Ascaphus truei (assembly GCF_040206685.1). Classification (NCBI taxonomy): domain Eukaryota; kingdom Metazoa; phylum Chordata; class Amphibia; order Anura; family Ascaphidae; genus Ascaphus; species Ascaphus truei. Next base: position 40,850,818 of record NC_134496.1, read on the forward strand.
ACTATGCATTTTAACAATATTAAGAACATGGAAGAAATAAGGCCTGAACTTTATATATATGTATAAATATATATCTATATATATATATAGATATAAATATATCTATATATATATCTATATAGATATATATATATATATCTATACACTATATATATATATGTAGATACACGTTTACGTGTATGTTCTACCTACTATACTGGGATTTTATTAATCATGAAGTATATTAAAAGTTATATTTTGTGTTTATATTTATACACCTTTCTGCTCCCTTCTTGAATATTTGGTCTGTGCTACTAGTTTTAAGGCACTGTTCTTCGTTCTTTGGCCCAGGATGCAGGCTTGTGGTAGCTTTTTATGCTATTCCCCCCCCCCCCCCATATACACTGTTTTAAAGCTGCAGTTCAAGCTGCCGTTTAAAAAATAAAAAAATCCCCATTCAATATGCGCATCAATACAATCTGCACACTGACAAGTGATTAGATAAGCTGCAGATCGATCCATTCTCCTGCAATCGATCGCTTTTGTCTGGGTTATTTAATTTATCATTATGGGAAATATAGTTCTGGAATATGATTGGCTGGGCAGTTACTAGATACAATTGGTGGACTGCCAGAGAGAGGGCGGGGCTCAACAGCCAGAGCCTATCAGAAGGGGAATGCTACAAGTATTTTCTCATAGTACAGAACTGATTTATTAAAAAAAAAACAAAAAAAAACCACACGTAGGATATTGCTTGAACTGCTGCTTTAAGGGAATCAATTCGTCTTAATTTTAGTCTTAATCTTAATGTAGTGCAAATATGGTTAAACGTGTGTAGCGCTGCTTCTCCCCACCCCCTTCCCCCCCTTCCCCCCCTACCCCTCCTCCGGGAGATCTTGCTAAAGCTACAGGTGTCACGGTGCTAAATACCTATGAGGATCCAGGAGATGCTGAGGGTCCGTGTTGGTATGGGGAAACAGGACAGGCTTTTGATGATCTTTCAGGTATCTCCTCATGGTGTCAGCGCCTCCAGTAATTGCAGGCTCCAGGTATACTGGAGAAAGTTCCCATCATGACAGTCTTCCCTCACACCTCTACCCAATAGACTGTAACTTAGGCAGAGGTATATAAAACAGGATCCTTTATTGAGGCAGCCACTGGAGTTGTTATTACAGCGAATGCGTAGATTATTTAGGATAGGTCCCAGACCTCTGAATGGTACCGGCCTTCTTGCAGTCTTGAGGCCTTGTCCTCTGCTAAGATTGTGCTCATGATTGGCTCTACACAGGCCCAGTTCACCTCTACCCCTGTCACTCAGAGAGGCAGCATGTGGGGGGAGGGATAGGGGGGCTGGTCAGCAAATGCAACTCTAGTCCTCAAAGGCCACCAACAGGTCGTTGACTGAGCCACCTGTTCTGAAGCTGGGCTATCCTTTAAACCTGACCTGTAGGTGGCCCGTGAGGGCAGGAGTTGATCACCCCTTCTCTAGACCCTGAGTGACTACTGCATTTTTGGTCTAAAATGACAAACGTCGGTATAAATACTATTTTTAAACTGGCCATTACTAAATCCAAAGTAATATACAGTCTCTAATTCTAAACAGCACATTTGTTTCCAATAGAACCTTTCAGAGCGCCATGTTCTTGCATTTCATGTGAGTTTTTGAAGGGATAATTAATGGGTGTAATCATTCATCTTTATTTTTTTGTGTGTATTTTAGCCGTTTTTAGCAGCCTCACACTTGCAGGCTATTATTCTCTGGGTGCATTAATCTGAGATTCTGTTTGCGAGGTAGCTAGCTTCTCATGGAGAGTCACTGCTGAATGTTAACAATCATTATTATTGAAGGAATGAAAAGAGGTGATAAGTGAGGTTGTAAAAGTCAAATTAAATGTTAATTGATGCAAGGCCACAATGCAGTGGCATTTAGATGCATGACAGTACATTTATCAGACTTGTCACATAATAGAGAGTAGCTATACAGATATCTACCTGTAAATGTAAATTTTATTCTGCTTTATTTCATAAGATAAGATATTTAATGATGTGTTTAAGCAATATTGTATCTAAAGTATTTTGTTGTGAATGTGTGCAAAATATTGACAGTGTATTTGCACGAGCTCAACCACACAGGATCTATATCCAAACCATTAGCAGCGTTGTTTTTATCTCATAGAAAAAGACAGAGGTTTTACATTTATAAGTGTTTCCACTATGTTTCAATTACAAAATAGGTCATTGAAATAATGAAATAGCCCTCGTTTGCTTATTCATACATTATGCATTCTATGCGCTTGTTCCTTAATGATGATGATTATAATTGTTATATAAAATAGCATTTCATACAACTTGCTGAAAGAGTCTAAACTAAATATTGTTCTCTGTGCTCTGAATTCAACAGCAGTAAATGAAGAGGAGGGAGGTGTCGTGTTTCTCGCCAGTTTTGTTTTGCTATGACCTTGAGAAAGGGCATTATAATTTATACATTTGTCACTTTTTCTCCTGTTTTCATAAACCAGAGGTATTTTATTGAGGAGCACATTTGAACACTATTGCAATAAAAACGGTGTTTATTTTTTAAACGCTTAATTTAATTACTGCAACTTATTGGGAATCTACAGAAGGGTTGTGAATAAAAGATAAAAACCATTAGCTTTTGTAATAATTCATGTTTTTTTTTTAATGGTACTGATGATTGGAAATTTCAATTGTAGTTTACAAAACCCAATATTTTTTTTTTGGGGGGGGGGGGGAGGGGTGGCGGATTAGAATTCGCCTCGTGTTGGCCAGGCCCTTTGGTCCACTGTGGAAAATAGCTGAAGCACTCAAATGCAGGTATATTTCAAAATGATAATAAGCCAGACCACTGTACCAGGGTACTAACAATTGATATAGTACCTATTGTGTCATATAATGGGTACTATCCTCCTGAAGACAGGTGGTGTGTGGTGCAACCCACTCACCATTTGTCTCATCGGCTGGTTCCCCTGAAAAATATTCAAATACTCACATCCTGGTAGGGCAGGCAGGCAGGCTGTGCAGCTATTCAATGCAATACAGGGAAAAGGGAGACCAAAAAGCGCACCAGCACAAACGGAGCAGGAAGAAACCAGAACAAAAAAATGATTAAAAGGGCACTTTAATGTGGCAAAAGACCCATCCAATGCATTTCGAACGTCGCAGCGTTCTTTTTCAAGGATAAAACACAATGTGATAACATCCATTATATACCCTCTTACCTGTGGGCCATTTCGCGCCAAAAATCAGAACCTGATGACGTCATAACAGAGCGACTCAGTGCCGATCTAAGGGCAAAAGGAAGTACCAAAGGCAGTGTGGCCATTTTGGATGTGGGCAAACATAGGAACACAATAACAAAACTTTATTGACCATTCCAGCAGAACAAAATACATTGCTGCTAACTGGACAAGCATATTTAAACGAAATAAAGCTATATTAAACTAAACTAATGCTTAATAAAGGGTACTATTATATCAAGGAAAAACATGAACAAGGTGGATTAAAAAACTAGCTGTGTTGCAACTAAGTTATATACAAAAAAAAAAAAAAAAAAAGTTAAAAATAAAAACCTCTACACATGATTAAAAAAATGTGCAAGAAAAGTAAATTTAAAGACATATTACACATACATACTGCATAACACAGATTGTGTACCTAAATCATAGGAACCAGGGAAATACAACCATTATAAAATATGAAGTATTATCCACAAGATACATCAAAGAACAATTTAAGCTTACATATTAGCATAATATTTGCTATATTCTTGTTATTATAACCTTTGAACCTATGCCTTATCATGCAAATATTATGCTAATATGTAAGCTTAAATTGTTCTTTGATGTATCTTGTGGATAATACTTCATATTTTATAATGGTTGTATTTCCCTGGTTCCTATGATTTAGGTACACAATCTGTGTTATGCAGTATGTATGTGTAATATGTCTTTAAATTTACTTTTCTTGCACATTTTTTTAATCATGTGTAGAGGTTTTTATTTTTAACTTTTTTTTTTTTTTTTTTTTTTTTTGTATATAACATAGTTGCAACACAGCTAGTTTTTTAATCCACCTTGTTCATGTTTTTCCTTGATATAATAGTACCCTTTATTAAGCATTAGTTTAGTTTAATATAGCTTTATTTCGTTTAAATATGCTTGTCCAGTTAGCAGCAATGTATTTTGTTCTGCTGGAATGGTCAATAAAGCTTTGTTATTGTGTTCCTATGTTTGCCCACATCCAAAATGGCCACACTGCCTTTGGTACTTCCTTTTGCCCTTAGATCGGCACTGAGTCGCTCTGTTATGACGTCATCAGGTTCTGATTTTTGGCGCGAAATGGCCCACAGGTAAGAGGGTATATAATGGATGTTATCACATTGTGTTTTATCCTTGAAAAAGAACGCTGCGACGTTCGAAATGCATTGGATGGGTCTTTTGCCACATTAAAGTGCCCTTTTAATCATTTTTTTGTTCTAGTTTCTTCCTGCTCCGTTTGTGCTGGTGCGCTTTTTGGTCTCCCTTTTCCCTTTGGTCCACTGGTAAGTCTCAAAAAGGCCAGTTCACAGTTTCGGATTTTTACTTTAGAGAGAAATTCCAAATCTGTGGCCATATTGTAAAAAATCCATACCACGGTTGAATCCAGCGGTGCGCAAACTGGGAGGCACGCCCCTCAGACGGGGCGGGAGAATTTGCAGGGGGGTGCGGGCTGTTACAGAGGCCCCGCGCTCTTCCCCCAGGCATTTAATTTAATGCCGGGGGAGGCGTGAGGCCTCTGCAACCTCACTTACCCATGGTCATGTGACGTAACGCGTCGCCATGGCAATGCACGTCAAATTACGCGGTGGGGTCACGTGACCCGCAACGTCCTTTGAAGCCGTTCCTTCGGGGGAGGGAGGCCACAGCTAAAAAAGTTTGCGCAGCGCTGGATTAATCCATGGGTGGCGGAATCTCTATAATCAATCTCAATAATGTAATCTCTATAATCAATACATGAATCGAATGCCTAAAAATCCACCTGGATTGTATCCAATGGCGGTTTGGGATTAATAAACATGATTTTTTTTAGTGCACAATCTGCAGATGAAGTTTTGTGGGGAGAGGGGAGGGGGGTGGATTTGGTGAAAATAAATATGGAAACGGATTTGGACTAGCTCGCCCATTGCTACCTATACTGTTGGTTATTGCACGTAGTTTTCATTGAAGACATCATCCACAGAAGTAGGATTTTGACACATCATTGAAGCTCTGGTAGAGACTCTGGCAGGATTTCCTGTTGTGTTATTACTCTAATATAGAACAGCTGAATATTTCCCATCTGATTTTTAAAAGGCGCTGCAGTCCCTGACCTTTATGATAGCTTAGTCATGAGTTGTTGCCTTTCTATACAGTATGATCAAACATTGGCAATACTCCATTACAATTAAAATGATATTTGCTAAATACAGCTGGTCCCCCTTTAAATGTTCACACTTTTCACCTAAATCAATAAAGATTAGTTCATTATAATTTTTGACTAAAAACAGCCATACACAAAAAGGAAGCAAATGCTGCCGAGATTCAAAGTAGGGATAAAATCAGTGCTTATAACCAGCAATATTTTGCCATTATGGAGGAAATATTTCACATTTAACTCCATCTCTTTCTCCCAGTCAGTTTGTCTTTTGCTTGCCATTCTCTTTCTCCCGCACGTTCTTTCATCTTGACATGTACAGTAATTGACATAAGAAAAAAAAAACCCTCTCCATTTTGGTGGCAAGGCTTTGCTGGATTCCCTAGGGCTTTATATAGACACTTTCAGAGTAGGAAGGGGTTTTTGCCTTTTCCACAATTCTTTAGGCAGCTTCACCATTTTTGTGTGTGTGCTTATTTTTCACTTTGGGTTGCTTCTCAGATCTATTCAACTATTTGAAGGGCTTTTTGGCTAAGTGAACCTGCCAAAAAATAAAGCTTTGATACATGGGATAAATAACACTTTATGTACTGTAGGGAAAAGTGCGCTTCAGTGCATATTGAATACTAAACAAAAACTGAATTAGTGAATACTATTCGCTTACATGCTCCTTTGCATTTTGGCCAAACAGACATTCCAATAAATGTTCTGGTCTTCTTTGGCTTGGGCTACTCTCCCAACCTTTATCTAATAGGTTGGGGAGAGCTCCGGATTTTTTTTTGGTATACTCTTAATAGACGGTTGAATGGATTCCACTTTGGGACTCATCAGCGGTTCAAAGGAACCTGGCCAATCCGTATCATATCCAAATCCACCCCCAAAAAAATGTAATCACTGCCATTGAGTCTAATGGAAACTCTACGATATTCTGCTTTATAATGGGATATGTTGCGGTCTCTGCAGAAACAATGAAATTCGCTACATCTGTATTTAATCCCTCTCGAAATGAGCCTGGTAGGGATTTAAATGCATTATATGCATCAGGGGTTGTTACAACAAGGATTGTCATGAATCATAGCTGTGTACCTCAGAGGTCACAATTTTCAATTATCTCAACAAGTTAGGTACCTATATTGCATTGTTCAGCCATGCAGATTGGTGTAATCTATGCTAATTTACAAGTCATTCTCTTATTGATTTAGTTTTGTATGATATAGCTGGCTAAAAGCAAACACAATTAACAGAGGAGCCCTGTTAGTCTACAGAAGGATTTTGAAGATTCATTATTAGTACAAGCTATAGTCTTTTCATAGAATCACACCTAATAATTAAGTGCAATCTTTTAAAACACCATTCATATAAATAGAAATTTTATTTAAGTTAACACGTTAATTGTGGAGTTACAATGTCAGATATTTTCAAAGCAATGATGAAGAAGAACAATTAGAACATGCAATTAAGCTTCAAATAATGGCTTAATTGAACAATATATACATTTCTTGGATTAGATGCTATTTTTTTCATCTGTCTTTCATCTTGCTAATGAATAACATGGCCTATGAAGTTAAAACAGATTCAGCCGAGTTGGTGATTGATTAGCAATCTATGGTCTTTTCTTTAAAAGGTCACATTGAGTGGGTAGCGTATAACAGATGATAGAAAGTTACACTTACTCTGTAATAGCCAGCTTGTAAATTAGCTTCAACTACAGACTAATAATGTGTTTATTGATTTGTAAAATATTTTTTAAAAAATAGTCCAGTATTTCCCTTGAACTGTAACAAAATCTAAATGATATTCAAAATTTTCAACTTGGTCTGTAAGAAAGTTTATTACATGCAGCCTCTACTACCCAAGACGCTATTGGTTTTCTTGCATTTACGCTATTGGTTTTCTTGCATTATTTAGGACGTAAATTACTGATGTGTTGGTATTCCTAAAGTATGTATGCTGGTGGCAGGGTTGGGTTAGAACTTTGCTATTTATGTATTTCCTATAAAATGTGCCACTATATAATAAAATGTATTCTTAAAAAGCCCGAGCTATGTTGGAGCGCTGCACAGTTTGTAGCGGAGACATAGTGAAAGCATTCATATATGTATAACTTCTCAACTATTATTAAGCTGTTTTATAATTTACAATAGTTTTAATAGCTTTTCAAAAGTGGTCCAAAAGCCCTAACTCTAAATATCCCATCAGCAAATATCACAAGACATACTGTACATACCTCGAATTTTCATGGGGTGCTTTTTAGGGACCTAAAGATGACATTCAACATAGAACCAAAGTGAGTTAAGACAGGGATTTGTTTAATGGGCTAAGATTAAAGGAGACTGATGCATTTTACCAAATACATGACATGTTGTCATGGAACGGCGTGACCACTGGCCCCTTAATATGTAGGTTCACCAGAAAAGTGAGTCTTTATAAAGACACAACCAGCCTGGATCCTCAGACTGGCAGGGAATCCTGGGTAGGCTATGGAAAAATGTGCCAGCAGGTCATACATAGCGCGCCAGTGGGAGAAGCAGCCATTGTATACAACTATCATGGAACAGCATGAACAGCAGCACCCAAAAACATGGCAGTGGGGTACCTGTCATCAAGGAACCACAAAAACGCTAAGAAGAGCTGTACTATAAAAATAATACCTGGTTATTTGCGGTGGAGAGGGAGCCTGTGCAAACTCAGAGCTCACCTTTACACAAAGCTTTAATCGTAAACTAAACTTGGTGGGTAGTTCCACTGAGCATGTGAGCTGCAATCAGCAAGGCACGAGAACTATTAAACAAATAGATTTCATTTAAAATGTACGGTGCACCAGAAGAGGTTTAACATACAAACAGTACAGTAAAATAAAAGGGGAAGGTAACACAAAATCCCAATACTGACAAGGAAAGTGGGCCACACATAGCGTGGTGTATCCAGGCAGGGGTGATAGGTCCGTGGGGATGGAAGGGAGTTCTTGTAGAGGAGACTTGGTTGCCGGGATTAGAACCAGTGGGAGACAACAGAGCACAAAGAAGGCTGGAACCAAACTAAAAATACATGAAGAGACACAGTACAATGCACATGGCACACACTGACTACATCCCAATACAGAACAGTGAATGGCAAATCGGGGCCAAAAATGTACTACACCACCACAACAATTAGAAAAGGACACCGGGAAGAGGGCTTCTCAATACACACTATGGGGGAAAGGGGGACCGAGGCTGATGGTAAAGGGGAAGCAGACTGGGCTTAACCTTTATTTAGGGAGCCCTGGTGCATTCTTCTGTCACACAAGTGTTTTACTTTTATTAATAAATAACAGAATATGATAAATAAAGAATGAATGGGTTATTATAATGAGCAAGCCCCAAGCCCCCTTTCTCCCCCTAATAATGTGCAAAGCCTTGCTGGCTTTGAGGTGCCACTAATTATTTTATTCTTGTGGCTGTTTCAAAAAATGATATGGAGTTTAATGTTGTATTATTTTTGTGGTTTTAGTTTGCCTTATTGTAGAGAGAGCTGGCCCAGCCGACCAATACACCATCAATCACGTGTTACCATATTTCTTTGTCACTAAGCCTGAATTCCTTCTTTTCTTGCTGTGAACTTGAAAAGCTGCAAGGAGAATCTGGAATGAGCACTGCTCCTATAGTATGCAAACAAAAATATTCCGGTGGAATTTCAAAGAAGTCTACCAGAAAGCAAATGGGATGTTATGGAATCTTTCTACGTTTTTGGTATGGGAAGATCCAGAAGAACCGAAAATAATAGGATAAATATTGGCCGCTGCATAGGGTTCTATTATGATTTGTTGGATAATTTCCTGGGGGTATCAGTAAGATCATGAATTTGTTTTATTACCAGCATGTTGGGTGTTTGTTGTTGTGTAGGCAAATGTCAATATTGACTTGTCTCTCACTTGCTTTTATTTCAGTAGTCTGGCTAAAAGATGTAAGGCTGCTTTAAGAATGAATATTAGAGGCATGAAACAAACTGTTAGCTACCAAATGAAGTACAACAAAATATAGTATAGAAAATGAAACAAAAGAAGAAAGATACACTTAGGATTAGTTAAAAGAGGGCACCTTGGGGTACACTGATTTGGAGAACAATATGTTCCTTATATGAAGTTATGGGTGAAGGATTCTATATCAATTTCTCTCCTGCTTTCTTGATCTTTCTCCATGTCATACAGCTTTAGCATGCAGAATTGGTTGTCTGACAGCTGAAGCATTTTAAATGTTTTTTGTTTGAGCCTGAAGCCAAATATATTAATATGTATTCCATTTACCTCTTGACTCTAGCCTCATTTGTACGCTACACACTTTGCAGCACAAAATTAGCAGCTTGTCTGTATTGCTGATTTAAATCCATACACCAGGCTTCCTTCTTTCTGTGCTACTTTCTTTCTCTTTATATCACCCAGCCAGTTGGGAAATCAAAATCTCATATCATCGCATTTCACCACAATAGAAATAGCTGTTTGATTCTTGAAGTTTTGCTACTTTTTGAATTCAATTAGCATGCCTGCAAGTGAAAAAATGATGAGCCTTGTTTACTTCAGAGATGGAAAACCTTTTGTAGAAGTGCAGGAGTAAATCATTGTCCCGATCATTGACCCCTAGGAGTAAAAAAGTATAATGAATCTAGTTACTTATGGTGATGAACAGGGAAAATTTCCAGTCAGTATCTTTTCTGATCAAGAACATTTGTGCAAGAGAGGCATATAAATATTTATAGTATATTTTGTATTCTTCTTTTTGTTTCAATTGTGACAGATATTGATGTATTGTACATGTAAAATGGACCCAAATAACTGGCACTCATAACACACACACACACACACACACACACACACACACACACACACACACACACACACACACACACACACACACACACACACACACACACACACACACACACACACACACACACACACACACACACACACACACACACACACACACAATGAAAGAACCTCTTTGTTTACTTATCAGACACACAAAGAAGATGAATGTGTTAAAACCCCACCCATTCCCCAACCCACAATCTGTTAAAGTGTGGTTGTAACGATCCAGATAACGGACACATTTTTGCAACAGGTTCTTTTACCTTCTTTATCCTGCTCACATACTGCATTGCAGATTTCTCGTTTGGAATAGCAACATTCTTCATACCTCCTTGACCTCTGTACATTTGGAATGCCTGTAGTGATGTTCTCAGTCAGGTGTGCATCTCTAACTAGCCCCCCAAAAACTAATAAGCACTGTATCGAACATTCCCGTAATATGTTTTTGACAATTTAGCAGTTCGGTATTGTGGCCTAAATTTGTAAAGCTAGAATGTGCTCTGCACTTCTGTAACCCAGGCTGTGCTGATAAAACTGTGTAATGCGGCAGGCATAAACTTATGGGCTCCAAGTTAAAATGGACAAGAAGTAAAGAGTGCTCATCAAGTGTGCTCATTTGCATGTCATTACCCAGAATCCCTGGCTGCAGTGGAAGCACTTTATGCTAAGAGATAATTGGGAAAGACCGGGTTGCAGATCCAATAAATGTTTATATATGGGGAGAAGGAGTGGCTCAGTGAGTAAAGACACTGACTGGCATTGAGTTTGGAGCAGTGGGAACCTGGTTCAATTTCCGGTGTCAGCTACTTGTGACCTTGGGCAAGTCACTTTATCTCCTTGTGCCTCAGGCACCAAAAACTAGATTGTACGCTCCACAGGGACCTGTGCCTGCACAATGTCTCTGTAAAGTGCTACATACTGTAAAACTAGCAGCGCTATAAAGAACATATTATTATATTTAAACAGGTCCATTTGATTAAAACAAGTGTTTTATTAAGTAAGTATGGGCAGGTTGCGTGTTTAAAACCTGAACTTCAGAAATTGGGAAAAATAACTTCAAATTTGAGTAAAATGTGGAACAAAACCAGACAGAGAGATCATTATCTGTTATTTTTCCTTTTCCTTAATGCAATGAATTCACAAATGGAAAAAAACACACATTTTCATAAAAAAAAGTTTGAGGTTTGATAATTTAGCAAAAATGTTTTCCCCCTCATAACTTAAAAGAAAATCCCCCCATTTATTTTCAGATCCAAAGCCAAAACATTAGTAAAGGTGCCACTCTTATATTAGCCGATCAGGTCTGTTACATTGCTAATAGGATTTTCTGTGCATATACTGCAGGTTTGGGAATACGTTTTTCATGTTTGATTCATGTGCATAAAACATACAAAGCATGTAACCAGGGGACTGCATTATACATCAGAAATACTGTATGAAAAGACAAAACACCAAGTAATAAATTACACTGCACCATCCATTTGACGTTATATAGATTTACATTTTCGAAGTAGTTTAGTTTAAAGCAGGATGTTGCAATGCATTTAAAGGTCTCTAATAACCAAAGGGATCATTTCTCTATCATCCTGTTTCTAAAACAAGTGTGTAATTTTTTTTTTGGGGGGGGGGGGCAGGGTTGGGGGAGGGAAAACATCTGATATAAATCTACTGTTCATAGTTTTCTAGCAGTAATACTTAAGACAGAATACCTAAATGTTGGAAGCCAGTCTTACTTTTGTTTTCTAAATACTGAGCTCATCCCTATAAAATACTTCATTGTAATAAAAGGCTTGAAATGTTATACCTTTACAAGTATTGGAAGTGTTGTATGTTAATACATCAAAGGCATAATTGTAACACACTGTGCTGTTTGCACTGGTGGATAAAAGTTGCCCCTCCATTTCCCTCATATATTGTATCTGTCAACTGTGGGAGATCCCCCACTCTATGCATAAATCCAATTTACAGTAACACCCACAGAAAAAAGATTTCGAATCTATGCAAGTCTGTAATGTACAATTATTTTACCCTGAATGAGGCGGTCACAATAACACAGAAACTAGTTTCACAGAACAAAGCAGACTTTCTACTGAATGATAAATATATCGTAGCAGTGCAAAGTGCCAGTTAAAATTTCTGTAGAAGATAAATGCACTGATAAGGGTCAGTGTAATAACAGTGTATCCATATAAACATTAGATGAAATGAACTACAATGCGAAACTCATCTTGGCTAGGAATGGGGACCAGAGCCTGTTAAAGATGTTTCATGCTTGCTTTTTACTGTTTGCACCAATTTTAAATCTCCCTGCTTTGGTTAGCCTTGCAGATTAGTTTGGAATTGATGTCGGTTTTAAATAATTGTTCAACAGGCACACTAGCCATACAGTAGTTACTTGTGGGGAATAACAAACAAACATCTCCAGAAAAGTAAATGAGAAATAGATTACACTTTCTTATATAAATATGCAAATTCAGTTTCTCCACTCTTACAGCTCCAATTTATTTGCACAACAGGATTTCTATCCCCCTGAACCTGCGGATTTAACACACGGCTAATAACAAAATAAAGTTGCATAGGCTGAAGAACTCTTGTTGACAATACGCACTAAATATAATTAAAGTGTATTCTAAAATATATTGTGTCTTTGTTATTAAAGGATGGGCTGAATGTCTTTTCTCCATCCCAGATTCAATCCAACATGGAGAGATGGCAAACTGTGATAGTCTTTTAAAATATGAAGGAGGGTGAATGGAAAACTTTGAAATACAATGGCTTTATTTTTGTTAAATAAATCATGACACGGTGTAATATGTCATGTGTTGTTGTTCACCTGAGGTTGTATTTACCCAATTTTAAGACCTGCTAAGGAACACATGATTGTTATTATGTCCTGATATGTATAACCATAGAATTCAAAGAGGGTGTACTTTCTTTTTCACACAACTGTGTATATATATATATATATATATATATATATATATATATATATATATATGTATATATATATATATATATATATATATATATATATATATATATATATATATATATAAAGGAACAAAAATTGTAGCGCCAGAGTAGAACTGCAAGTGATTATAACCTAATAAGTGACTAAAGTGTGAGGAGTTAATTTGTGTGATTAATGTGCAAAAAATAACAGTGAAAATACAATTAAAAATATAAATACATATACATATATATATATCAATTAACTAAATGGTAAATCACAATAAACTTAGTATAAAAAATAGTGCAAAAGTGCAAAAAAGGAAAGATAAAGTCCAACCAGTCCTTTAAATGTTAGTCCATCAATTAAGGTAAATGATGCTGACAAAGGGGTACTCCGGCTGCTCTCACATGGGATAAACCACATCCAGGGATATCTACAAACAGAAAAAGAGAGAGAGCGCACGCCCCATAGCATAAAACTGTGTTTTTAATATGAAAAAGGGAAGGGAAGGGGGGGGGGAGGAATCACACTCACAAGAATAAAATGGTAAAAAGTCAATTTGTGATTATATCACCACCATCCGGTTCTGTGCTGCAGAATTTCGTCTTTGTGGGCTCCCTCTAGGGCTGCCTGTGGAAGTCACAGCTCACCGGATTCCTGGGGTGCCGTTTGCCGTCTGAATTCAGTCCAAGTACTTGGCTCTCCACTACGAATGGCCGCCATATGGATCCCATGCTGGATGTGGCCTCGTGCGCGTGCGCAGCGTCGTAGTGACGTAATCGCGCTATCAGATTCCCTGACGCGTTTCGTCACCACTGGGCGACTTTCTCAAAGGGCTGATAGTAAACGGAATGAAGTCCTACACATTTATAGCCAGTCCGTCGCTAAGCAACCCGAAATAGGATGTTTGTTTAACCCATGGTATGCTGGTAAAGCTGGGCGTAACTATGTATGCTACACAATTATTAAATACATGAATAAATGGCTGACTGGCTGAATGACAGATTATGGATGAAATATGAACACATATTGTAGGAAGGATCTAGAAAACATTATACACATATATTTGAACACAATGGATACTCAAATTCATTACTGATAGTATTTAAAATAATTTAAAAATGATTCAAATTGATAATCTGAACCAATTGATTAAACGGAAAAGAAAAATTAAAATTAAAATTATCCCCTGGTGTATACTAAATGTAATATAAAAGAATATACAAAAAATGTTTTATACAAAAAATTATTATAAATTAAATCAAACACATAAAATACACAGGGGTGGCATTACATTGAGATCCAATAATCATATATTAAGTAATAAAGCAGTAAGAACTATTAAAACTAACCAAAACACCATGCATATATAAACACAATGATATACACATACATAATGAACAACTATAAATATAAATAAATTTACACTACTGTTCAAGTCAAAGTGTATGGATATTACATGTACTCTAGGCTGGAAAAGACTTATATATATACAACATAAGCAAAAAAACAACCTGATGACTCAAATGGGCGTGAATACTACCCGAATACATATACAGCTAAACCCCGTTATAACGCGCCTCGTTATACCGCAATTCGGTTATAACGCGGTTTTCCCGTGGCTCCCGTTTAAAAAAAAAAAAAAAAAAATGCTAATTTTTACATTTTTTTTTATTTATTTATTTATTTTATTTACTTCCTTCCCTCCTCACTCCCGATCAGGAGCGCAGCGGCCATTTTTTTTAAATTAGCGCGACCCCGTTACTAACGCGGTGGACTCGGGGTGGACCCTGAGGACCGCGTTATAACGGGGTTTAGCTGTATATATATATATACTTGTTGTTGTATATCGAATTATTTAACTATCATAAATAAGGTATAAATTTGGTATAAATTTCCCTCATGCAGATATAGCAATAACACATGATGAATCATGTATATATATTCACCAAGACAATATTATAAAAAAGTGATAAGTATCTCAATCACTACATAGGTATATTAGATGATCACACCAACCTTTGTGTTATTAATAACCTAAAGGTAGGAATCTAATAAGCAGGGAGAGGAGAGAGAAAAACTAACAAGGGCTATGAAAGGATGAAGAATTAATTTAAAAATAGTGAACAATGCTAATAAAAAATATACTCATCAAATGAAACTATTTAATCAAATTGAAAATAAAAAATACAAATAAAAATGAAAATACAAATAAAAATAAAAATAAATATAAAAATTAAAATTAAAAATTAGAAACAAAAAATATATATATCAATTATCATAATTGGGGTGGGGGAAGGAACCAAGGGAATGGGGGGGGAAAGAATCGGAAAGGGAAGGAGGGAGGATGGGAATAGGGAGAGGGGGGTGAAAAAGGAAGGGGGGGGGGAAGAAAGGGGGGGTGAAAGAGGGGGGAGGGATAATGGGATAGGGATGAACTGTTTACTGATGTGGGAGTGAAGAGGATTGCGAGGAAATGGCAGACACACTGTTCTCCCTAAATTAGAGCGACGAGAGTCCAAGTAGGCAGAAAATCAGACCAGTGTACTAGCATCCAAACACTCATTGAGACCACCAGGGGTAAGGGTCCCCAACTGGTGGATCCAATAGGTTTCCTGTCTGCACAAGATCTTAAAACGATCGCCTCCCAGAGCACAGGGTGAAATATGTTCTAGGCCCATTACCGTCATACATTTAGGGTCCTGATTATGTATGGCTTTATAGTGTCGGGAAATACTATTAGCAATCATTCCCTTTATGACACTCCTCCTATGCTCCAGGAAACGAGTGCAGAGAGGTCGTGTGGTACGGCCAATGTAACGTAGCCCGCAACCACAATGGATGCAGTACACTACAAAAGAACTTTGACAATTTATAAAATTCCTAACCTGATAGATAATATCTCTATTGGGAGAACTGAACTCGGATTGGGTCTTCAAATGTCTACAGGTAATACATCTACCTCGTCCACATCTGTGGTTACCATTTAGACCATTAACAGCTGATTTTTTAGACATATTCCCTGATCTCAATTTAGTGGGAGCTAAAATACTCTTCATACTTCTGGCCTTTCTGTAGACAATTGAGGCCTGGTCCGGAAGAATGCCCTTCAATTGTCACAATTACGTCACTACGACGCTGCGCACGCGCACGAGGCCATATCCAGCGTGGGATCCATACGGCGGCCATTCGTAGTGGAGAGCCAAGTCCTTGGACTGAATTCAGACGGCAAACGGCACCCCAGGAATCTGGTGAGCTGTGACTTCCACAGGCAGCCCTGAGGGAGCCCACAAAGACGAAATTCTGCAGCACAGAACCGGATGGTGGTGATATAATCACAAATTGACTTTTTACCATTTTATTCTTGTGAGTGTGATTCCTCCCCTCCCCCCTTCCCTTCCCTTTTTCATATTAAAAACACAGTTTTATGCTATGGGGCGTGCGCTCTCTCTCTTTTTCTGTTTATATATATATATATATTTAAAACTATATATTTATATATACACACACACACACACATATATATCCATGGAAAGTCTTATATTAATTTGCTTCCCCCCCCACACAAAATAGGGTTTAAATATGTATGTTTCCTTTTCCAGGGACATAACAAAGCAATATCTTTTGGTATCGTGCTGTTAATATTTGATTCCGTGATTATCTCATCCAGCAAGGAAATGGATTCCTACTAATATAATCTATATTTTTAATGCCCAATTATGTAAACCATATGTGACAACATTTACATCTGCAGACACAGTAAATGTGGTATTACAGAAGGTAATTATTACTTGTTCAACTCTAATTTACTACTTGTGTCAAACTAATGCGGCATATAGTTATTGTTATGAACATACAGTATATGACTGACTGCAGGAAAATGTTTGTTTTTTTTAAAATTTTTTTATAACATTGGAGTTTATCTGTTACAGGAATAATGTTTACCACAGCAATTCTTTTATTACAGTTAAATGATACCACGTTGCCACATTAAACCAAGATGTATAAATGCAACAATGGAACCGTTGTTTCATTTGAAGAAATTGCTTCGACTACAGTAGATTTGCAGGGGTTATTTGCTAGAGAAAGATAATAATGTTGTTTTGCATCCCCCCCCCAATGGCTTGTAGAGAGAGAGAGAGAGAGAGAGAGAGCATGATTGAGTACTGTATAGACTTTTAAACAACCGAAGTTGGGACGTACACAGGTGAAATTTATTCTTGTGTGTTGCCAGCAACCTTTTTCCATATGTAGTCAACAGTCTGTTCCTTCCTTATAGATCATTTCCTTTCTTTCTGTTTGCTTTTCACTCCTAGCCCTGTATGCCTCCAGTAATCATGGCTCATAATAAAATTCCCTTAAAATACATAGAAAGATAGACAGTCTCATGATTCAGAACATTTCTCTGTCCCAGCCAACATGAGTTGGGGCAACTCTTGCATACATGGTCGATGAACCCTACAATCTGAAGTTTCCGTTTAATAAGTATATAAAGAGGACAAGTTCTACTGGAGCTTTATAGCTTAGAATTTGTTTTAATGAGCTCCTATGTGCCATGTTACATAATTAACAAAATGTACCATATGAATCGCATTATCAAGCAAAAGACTGAATTACAAGGTTTTACCTGCTTTGCAAGAGGTACCAGGGACAACATCTGGTTCCTATGGCATGCTGCCACTGACAAGTTGTACTCACAGGTTAATTATTGTAAAATGTGCATTTCGCAGTAATTTACCAGTCTTTCAAAAAGAAAGGATCTAGGAACAGATGTTTCTATAAAGGAATCCATAAAGAGAGTTGACAACTTCATAACACTTTGACAAACACTCCTCTTGAAAGGCCTTGGAAGAAGTGAGGAAATGTTCAAAAATGGGGACCACATAGTATGAAATGTCATCATGATTCACAATTTCACAGAGATTGGGATATTGCCACTTATTCCCAGTGTTTTCTTTCCTTTGAACACCTGAAATGAACATTTTCTGCATTGAGCGGATCATTTAAAAAAAAAAAAAAAACATACTCTGGAATAAAAAAAAAAAAAAGAAGATAATTTGTACTGTTAATTTATATAGAAATTGTACATTATGAAAGCATTTGAGCAACATTAGGTTTCAGCTTTATGTATTCTCTCACTTTTATTCTACACTCATTGCCAGAATTTGTAAGCATGATTTTCTCTCTGCTTACTGAACCCAAGCCTAGTCAATTTAGTTTAGTTCACAGTGGCACTTCACACTTTCTTAAAACACTAGGCTTTCCAATTTTGAAGAACATTTATAGTATTAGAATAATTTGAAACAGGTGCTTAAATGTCTTTCTTGTACTCTGCAACAGAAGGCTTATGTATTTTTCATTATACACAGAGACAAAACACAGTACTTAACAGAATGACCATCTGTCTCAAAATTCATTGTGCTTGAAATGGAAGGTGAAATAAAGTTTTTCCCTTTACATCATCTTGGGGTCTGTAGTATGAAAAGTGTAAGGCCAACAAATGGCTGATTTACTGAAGGACTATATAAACATTAGGGCAGAGATTTCTATGTTTAACAAATACTTAGAAGAGGTAAAGAACCCACCACATAGCACTCGCACTCCCAGTCCAAATGATGAGTGTGTTATTTAAAACGTAATCTTTATTGATCACAAACATATAAAATAAAGGTGGTTAAAAATAACCACATTTCAGTACAGCTGTAGCTGGGTATTTTGTTCGTATCCTATGTTTAACAAAGCCTCACCAAAATGTATGTCATATTTGAGTTCTTGTTTTTTGCAAGTGTAGTCCTTGTATATTAAAATTAATTCTGTTTAAAGCAGAGTATGGGTAATTGGTAATTAACCCTTTTCACTTGCAATCATTAAGGGGCCTATTCTATAAGCCTCAATAAGCTACTTATCGAGGCCTTTCCGGCCAATATATCCAAAGCTATTCTGTAAGCCTCGATAAGTGGGCGATAAAGGGATGAATCGACATTTTTTTCAGCCGTCCAAAACAGATCGCTGGGTGAGCAGTGATAAGCCCCATCGGCAGGTTCTGAAACTCGTGCAATTCTAGTAGCCTCGATTAGTTTATCGAGGCTAATTGGGATTCTAGAATGGTGAGTTTCTCCCAAAATCCTCACGCCAGGAAAAGTTGGCGTGAAGCTGGGGAGAACCTGCTGAGAAGGCGGCGAGAGAGGACTTAGAAAAAAATGCCTTTTTCCTGCATCGGATTGATGCCGGGAGTCGCTGGAGCTGATATACATTAATATCAGCACCGGAGACCCCCGTCATGAATCCCATGCAATAAAATTGCATTTACAGGCAACTTCATTAACTTAGCGGCTAATCGCTAAGGCAATAAAGGGGTTAACTACCAGTGCCATGTTTATTGTGGGTAGTGGGGGTGGGTTAAGGTGGTATTTGGCCCTCGTGGGTGATTAGGCCTTGTGGTGGGGTTGTGGGTGGAGTTAACCCCTTCATTACTTTTGCAGTTAATACTGCTAAGATAATGAAGGGGTTAACCCCTCCCGCTACCACCCGGTAGGCCTTAACATCCATCCCTGGTGCTACTACCCCCTTCACCCAATTCCTCTACCCACAATAAAAAAATACACACAACAACCCTACTACCCACCTCCTCCCCAACACATACATTACAGTAATGGGCAAAATGACTATCCACATGTGGATAATAGCTAATTTGCCCATTATAAAATCAAACATTAGCCAGCCAGCATAAATAAAGTAAATACAACTTTCTACTTACCCCTGCCATCATGAAGGGCGTCCTCGTCAGCTTACTCCAGGTCCATGTCCTCCGTTCTTGAGGTAATCAATACTACAAATTTGAGAACTTGACTAGAAGTGGAATCTGTGCCAGTCACTCTGTGTAAACTGTATTGGAGAGAAGCTCTGGATGAAGGGGAAAATGTAAAAATTTTAATAATGATGTACATGTGAAAATGGCTATTTTAGACCATATTTGCTAAGCCATTACTCACCATGTATCCCCCATTCAGTTGACTAGGCCCAAGGTATTTTATAGCATAGCACTGCTTATTTTAGAGCCCTCATTTAAAGCAGTTGTATCCAAGAAGAGGATTCATTTTTCAGTTAGCTCAATGTGTATTACATAATATGAAATCACCAGGTTACTATTTTTGTATTCTCACTTAGATACACATCCAACTGAGAAAAAATAAGATGTCTCCTCTTTTCTCAAGCCCTTGAAACCCCTGCAGATTCAGACAAGCTACAGGCTACTGAAGTTGATAACTAGCTACCACTGAGTTGTTTGAACACTACAGCATGCAGAAGGTATTATATTTATATCATAAGTTCACATTTTGAAATGCTGTATAACATAATTTACAATGGTAGAGATTTTCTGAAGCTACAAATGAAATGTGGAACATTTTGGAGGTGACCGATGATAAACAATCATGTTTTTCTTTTAACATCTTATGAGTCTTCTCCAATCTTGACTCTCAAGTGCATTTTCAAATCCAATCCCATTACTTTGGTCATAATTTACTCTTCAGTGCAATATAACGGTGCACCTTTGATCTCATTGTTGTTACTTGAGAGAAAAATAACACAAAGTGATTTATTTCAAAAAGATAGGTAGATGAATAGTTTGCAGCTTGGACAGTGGGCATTCCTCTGAAGTATAATAACTAAATTGAAATTGTGTCTGACAAGGACTTTTCAAAATCCCAAAGTACTGTTCGGCTCCCAAAGAAATAAGTTTTGCTTCACAAATAACCTAACCACATAACAAATTATTTCCATTGGGGCACGCTTAGGACCATGAAGCAAACAGACTATCATATACAGTGTATAAGGCTACGGACATAGTGCCGCAGCCAGTGCGGAGACGGGCGGTGGCTGAGGGAAAGCAGGGGCTTTCCCTGGCGATAGTACTCGCGCTGTGGGGGGCGTTCCTGGGGGCGTTCCCAGCAACGTCACAGAGCTGGTCCGCCCTCATTGGGCGAACCGCTCACATGTCCGCCTTGTCACACGAGAAATCAGTTGTAACTGATTTCTCGCACATCACGCACTCCCTCCTGCATCCGCACGCACGCGCCCGCACGCTGCATGTACGTGAACACTGCATGTTTGCTCAGCGGTCTGAGATACCATGGACACAGCCTAAGTATTTTACCACTCTATGTTCAGTTTAGAAAAACAAAACAAAACACTGTTATTCAAACTCGAAAGCTTGTAACATATCATTTACTTGTTGGTCCAATAAAAGGTATCTTACCACCTACAGTGCTCCTTCTCCCTTCTTTGTTACTACTGTATGTTATTCAAGGTAATGAAATAGACACAGGGCTCTATGTATAAATTCCATTGCTATTCCATCATTATTTTGTTGCAACTCGCACTGAAATATACCTGCGCCAGGCAGCCCCTATGTGTTAATCTTAGTTGGGTTATTTTTGAGTACGTCTGCATCTGCCTGAAATGCGATGCGGGATTTATGGAGCAAGAAGGAGGAATTAGGGCCGAAGTAAAAATACATATTGGCGCAGGTCTATCTTTTTAAAAAGTTCAGCTTACACGACTTTTCTTGATCATTTCCTCCGTCTCCCTCACGGTGTGTAAGTCTTTTTTTGTGTTCAGCTTGTGCTAAATTCTACAACAATAGAAATACATTTAATAAATATGCTGCGTTTAAGACAGAAAACAAATGCAAATGTTTGGACACAACTGCATAAGCGCACACGTGTCTCTTGATACATAGAGCCCTAGTGTTATGTCAGTCCATGCCCTCTTGATTAATTAATTAATGCTTAAAGTGCAGAAGATATGTTAAGATGTCAAATACCATTAATATTTACCTTCCTTCCCATATATATAAATATATATATATATATATATATATATATATATATACATATATATATATACTCACTCCCCATATTGCTCAGTATCTCCATATATCAACATTAGGATGCATATTTTAACGACCTTTTGACATGATAATAAACCACATACAATATTCACGGTAGGGGCAGGATACAAAACTCACATGGAATGGAGTACTATATATTATGTATATGAGTGATCTAGAATTGTAGTGTTCCTATGTCATATTCCAATATGTGTGGAAGAGGAACATAGGAGTGCTAATTCCAATTTGCACTTGCAGTTCTGTTCTTATTATTAAATATTATACCTTTTTGGAACTTGGCCAACAAACCATACTATATGAATGAGGAGGAGATATTGGTAAAATGATTCACCTCGCTAGGTGGGAGATGGGGAAGCTGGTGGTGTGTGACACTTATGATGTTATGTTTCCCTCAAATTAAACTCTATGTTTATATACTTTTCTTGAGGTCAAGTGGAATTAGTTTAGTGTGTGTGTAACAGGTGACTTACCCTGTTCAGAAAATTTGCCTCTAATCCAGCAGTGTGCTGGTTAATTGACCAGCACCTGGCAGATTAGAGGTGTCAGAAAAAGCCTGCCTCTGAGACAGGAAGAGAGATTTTTCCTCAGTAAACAAGGGTGCTGACAAGAGGAAAGAGGTCTTGGGCAGAAAGGCTCTGCAGAAATCAAGACACCCAAAGACCTATATTCCTGGACACAGGGGACCCAGGAACCTACCAGAGACTGACATGAAGGGCCATCTGCTTTAAGGTATCTTTTGAGACTTTGGGGAATAGGGTGGTAATGGGATTATCCCTCCAGCCCTGGAGAAAGGGACTGGGGAAGTAAGTTAGCCCTTAAACAGGGATAGGCGTTTGTTGTTTTCATATGTTTTGCTGTGTTAAAAGGGACAGGCGCAATAAAGCCTTATTTTAATTTCACCTTAAAAACGGTCTCCATTGCATACCTCTGCACACATCACTTGCAGTGTGGCTGATAAACTCTGTGTACGAAAAAGCTGATTTACAAAGGGGAGACATCCTTGTAAAACTAGATCTTCCCAGGAAAGAGGGGGAACTGGCAGTTCAGAACATCAAGAATTATTGAGCGCATTAGATCCTAAGATCTACACTAGATTAAAGAATACAGATATACATTACAGTACCCCCTCTTACATTTCCCTTGACTGCGGTCTTCCTAGGGGAAAGGCTGAGTGGTAAACTGTTTGAAACCTACAGCTGCTTCTTCTCTGGAGGCATGGCAAGTTGACTCTTTTTTCCATGGCTCTGGGGAAGTAAAGTCAGGTTTTCATATAAATACAGTGCTTCAAAATGTGTGGATAATTCACTATAAACCAGATGCACTAATCTCTCTTACATTAGGGAAAATAACGTGACTTTACCTAAAAGAAAAGCATGTTATATGCTCTGCGGTTAAGGCCGTATCTAGAAAGCTACTTATTGTACATGCAAAATAACTTACTAGAGCTCATTAGCATATGGGAAAAGACTTAAGACACTATCGCGTTAACTTCATCAGCACACACATACTGTTTATATATATTCTAGCTTTGAGCCAAACCATTAGGGTCTAAAATTCACGTATTCGATCCACACGGAACATATGGTCTTTTTAGACCTTGTTCTCTTTGTGGATGAAGAATCTAATATACAAATAGATGTACATTTTAAGGACGGTTCAACAAGTAGTTATCGGCATTCCAAAAGTTGCCATCATAAGAAATTACTCAATAATATTCCTTTGAGTCAGTTTAGGCGATTAAGAAGGAATTGCTCGGTGGAATGTTTTTTGACCAGTAGACTCAGCTGCTGGTCAATTCTTTCCTGGCTAAAGGGTACGATTATTCAGTCATAAAGAATTCATTTTATAAAATTAAAGCCCAAGATAGAAAACTTCTGCTTAGTTAATCTAGATCCAAATGTCAAATCAACTGTGATGATTGGTCTGGAACTTATGGTGAAAATTTGAAAACCAACTCTAAATTTGGTCCCCCAAAATTTATAACCAAGTACAATTCATCAGCAGATATAATTTCTAAAATAATAAACAAACATGGGAGTGTTCTCCATTGCAATCCACATCTAGTTGAAAATGTGCCTACTAGGGTACCAGTAGTTTTTAAAACAAAAGCTACTAATATTAAAACCTTATAGCACCTAGTAAACTCAAAGACTTACATAGTTACATAGTAGATGAGGTTGAAAAAAGACATATGTCCATCAAGTTCAACCTGTGCTAAATTTTGACCACAGATTCTTTATCCTATATCTATACTTACAGTATATTGATCCAGAGGAAGGCAAACAAAAAACCCCAGTGACATATCATCCAATGATATTTCATAAGGGGAAAAATACATTTCCAATCTCCACTACGCAAAATAAGGGTACGGGGGGCCCACCTTCCATGGGTTACAACAGACCTTATTACACTCTACCAGCTCAGGGATACCTTGTGGAAAAACTACAAAGTAAATGGCACTACCAAGGATCTCAATCACTACAGATGCATGCGGAATATGTGCACAAGGCAAACAAGGCACGCAAAAGCACAATATTACTCTGACAATCTCCACCAAAATACATTAAACCCAGCTAACTTCTGGAAGGTTATCAACAATATATTCCAGCCTCCTAACCATCAACAACCAAGTAATATCACTAAGGGGGATATTACTCTGACAAACCCCACTGACATTGCAAATGCATTCAATGATTACTTTGTGGGGTGTGCCACTAACTTATTAGCGAAACGCAGCCCAAACCACAAATCTGAATCTCATCCTGGGAGTACACACATAGCCCCACCCCCTCCCAACACTGCCCACAATTTTCAATTTGGCCCAGTATCTGAAGAGGAGATTATACAAGCGCTCCTCAAACTAAAACTAAGCAGCCAATGCGGACCTGACTTACTACAATCTAGGTTCCTACGACTTGGTGCCCCAGCCATTGCCAAACCAATGGCTTCCATAGTCAACTCTATCCTGTCTGCAGGCCATATCCCTAAGACCTGGAAAACTGCCAGAGTTGTCCCAATCTTCAAAAGTGGGGACAAAAACACTGTCTCAAACTACAGGCCAATCTCACTTCTCCCAATTCTATCCAAAGTCATGGAAAAATGTGTCCACTCCCAATTAAGCGATTTCTATACCAAGACAAATTTCCCTAGCCAATTCCAATCTGGCTTTCGTCCCAAACACTCCACCGTAACTACCCTGCTAAAAGTTTGCAGTGAAATCCAGTGTGGAATGGAACGGGGACAACTCACTGGTGCAGTATTCCTAGATTTTGCAAAGGCTTTTGACATAGTTGATCATGCTATCCTGCTTAACAAACTCCAGAGCTCTGGAATAGGGAAGCATGCTTTAAACTACCTATCAGGAAGATCCCAACATGTGTCCATCTCAGGCTCTAACTCCAACCCCCTGGATATCACCTGTGGTGTCCCGCAAGGCTCTGTTCTGGGGCCCCTACTCTTCTCAGTGTTCATTAATGATCTTCCCACAGCTTGTAAGGAAGCCTCAATACACATGTATGCAGACGACACAATCCTATATGCACACAGCCATAACCTCTCTGACCTGCCACACATACTTCAGTCTGACATTTTGAGACTCGAAAACTGGATTTCCCAAAACAAATTGTTTTTAAACACTGACAAGACTGTAACAATGGTATTTGGGACCAAGAATACATTTTTAAAGCTTCCAGCGACTGAGCTCCTGATTAGAACCAACGCTAACACCACCCTAACCCCTGTCACTAGTTTTAAATACCTGGGCTTATGGTTTGACTCCCACTTAACATTCGGAATGCACATTGATACCCTGACAACTAAGACCTATGCCAAACTAGGGGTACTTTACAGGAACAAATCCTCCCTAAGTCTCCTGGTCAGAAAGCGTATCACACAGCAGATGCTAATGCCAATTATTGACTATGGAGACATAGTATATGGCTCGGCACCTCAAACTCACCTTAGAAAACTTGACACCCTCTACAATTCAATTTGTCGTTTTGTTCTCCAATGCAACTACAACACACATCACTGCGAAATGCTCAAAGAACTAGATTGGTCATCACTAGAGTCTAGGCGCAAAGTTCACCTTTCCTGTCTCTCCTTTAAATTCTTCATGGGCAAGCTACCCAGCTATCTGAACAAGCTCCTCACCCCTACCACTTGCAGCACTTATCACCTGAAATCAGACTCCAAAAGACTGTTCCCAAGGCTCAACAAAGTATCCGGACGTTCCTCCTTCTCCTACCGTGCACCCCAAAACTGGAACAACCTACCAGAGACTCTCACATCCACCACCAGTTTAAGCTCTTTCAAATCTAAGACTGTCTCACATTTTAATCTGGTCTGTAACTGTTTCATACGTCCATAATATATATTTTCTTTAACTGTGCATGCAATGTCTTGTATATAATGTATACCCTGTTCATTTATGTAACTGTATTTGTAACCATGTATTATATGTTTTACTCTGTGCCCAGGACATACTTGAAAACGAGAGGTAACTCTCAATGTATTACTTCCTGGTAAAATATTTTATAAATAAATAAATAAATAAATACATTCCTTCCCGACTCCAAGAATGGGCAATTGGATTTCTCCCTGGATCTACATCCTTCTCATGTTTACTTATTTGGTATATCCCTGTATATCTTTCCTATATATCATGTGTAAGAGTGTTTTTTTTTATTCTTGTGCAACATGGCAACATGTGCCAATAAATTTTTGTTAGAACTTAACCAAGCAGCCCTCAGAGTTTCATTTTGATTGTGAACCACCAAACTTTTTTTCAATTCTAAATACTGTAGTAAGCAAAACTACAGCTATTTATACATTCTGTAGGTCTCAAATCGTTGTTCGAGCTACAGCCAGACATGCCCCCTGAATCATCAGCCAGTAGGTAACCAGGCTGCTATCCAAGGTGCTGTAATTAAGATATTGAGACATTGAGCTGGCCAAGTTGCTGATAACTCCCTGCAAGTAACACGGTAAAGGAGACTCTTTGGCTTCACAGCACATAATGCCAGATAAACTAAAATGTTGCTGTGCAGCAAGCAAAGCTAATGAAGCTGAAACTTTGGCTGCAGGGTAACAATGCCAGTGAATTGCAGGCATGTGCACTGTTTTTTCAAACTCTTCGCTCCTGCAAATCCTTCCTCTTTCTACTTTGACAAAGCGATGACAGCCCAACTAACTCAAAATGTTACATCTGGACAAGTAAAGCTGCAATATTTATCTTTGTGAATAGTAGCTGTCACTTTTTGTTTTTAACATGCATTCGTAATATACCTGTGAATACTAGTTAATCTTAGGAATAGAGACAGTGCCAGGCTTACGCCTAAGCTAACTAAACTACAATTTGGGCCTCAAAAACAAGAAAAACATTATGCATTTCAAGTTTTAAAATTGGATGATTAAGAAGATATGGGAAAAGAAGATTGTCTATAAATAAATATATTATAGACTCTTAGCATCATGTGCATTGAAAGTGACAAAGTTTGTAGCTTATCGCTTGAAGATATCAATGACTTTGCTCTCCTAAAATCTCAAAATAAAATGTTTTAATATTAAAATGAATGTGATATGCAAACACTGTTCATTTTAGCTTCACACTATTATCTTTGTATCTAACAACGCTAGTATAATGCTTTCATTCATTTCACTTTCATCTTTATATTTTCAACAGTCCCTTCAGTCAAAATAATAAATCTATTTCTAACTTTTGGGGTCTCTTATACATGACATAGCTTAGGGCCTGAGAAGGTCAAAGTCCCGCCCTGAATAGAGATGTACAGTATAAATAATTTGCTAAAAGTTGTTTTGCAATATATATTTTTTTTTTGTAAAAAAACATTCTGGGTCGTATGACTGCAAATTGTTTTTTTGCAAATGTTGCGATTTTTTGTTTAAATAAATAAAAAATAATGCGCATTTCACAACATTGATAAATTCTGTGTGCAGTTTGCACATCTCTATTCCTCAATAGATTACATTTATAAACAATTGGGTGAAAATGTTGAAAATGTGAAAAATGTACAAAAAAAAAGTGAATTTTTTTGCCCCGCTATTCACAAAACAGCAATATTTCTGCAGAAATCGCAAATAAGATTGCGAACTAAAATGGGACCAGTTCGCACACCTCTGCTTAGGAAATAACCATTGTACATATATGGGATCTTGTTGGGTAGATTTGCGAATTCATTCTGAATGATTAGGTCAATTGGAGTGAACGCTTATTTTGCTTCCACGGAAATAAAAAGCAATCACAAATTTTCAAAGGAAGGTTGTAAAAGTTAAAGAATGTAGCCAGATTAACATATATTCATATACTATCAACTACCAACCTATAACTTAAAGTAGCCAGCGTTTGTTTTACTTCAGCTGCACAATATAATATTTAAGGATATCTGGATGTTATTTTACTTTTGTGATTTTATTATTTTACATGATTATTGAAATATTCCACATTCATTTCTTCTTAAGTCATGGCAATTTGTGATGGATGGCAATATTAATGAAGTATATATAAAATGGTACATAATTGCTTTTTTTTCTGTAGCAAATGCATGACAGCCTATAATGTGATATTTTATCTTAATTTTGAAGCATATGCACTACATTATTTTGCAGCTGATTTAATTGCATTTAAGTGGCCTTCTCACTACTACTGCAATACATGATGTCACTCTTGTAAGAATACTTTGGGAACAATGCTAGTGCACAATTAGTTGGCAGTGGCTCTTGCACATGTGAACTTTGAGATTGGCCTTTACTGCAGAAAAATTCAATTCACAAGTCAATCAACTATAACTTTACAGTACAAACAAGGTTTCATTCCAATCATATTTATTGCATTTGTATTTGTTTGCTGCCCATTGCAATCTTTCATTGCTAGGAAATGACATATTTTAAATTGCCTACATGATGTATTCTACTGTGGGCTAAAAATCATGATACATTGCTATCCAAATGTCATTTGCACATTCAAGGGAGTAGTGTGATAAAAAAAAAAAAATATATTTTGGCAGTAGCCTAATTTTCAACAAGCTGTCAGAGAAGGAAATGTTTTATAAGGGGGTGCTATGCAGACCCTGTTCATTTAGTCCTTTCTTGTATTCTCCTCTTTAATTCTGACTCCATGCCACTGAATACTAACACTTTCTAACGACCTCTTCAGTTTTCTTCCCTCTCTCTGAGAGCATCTTGTAAAATATTCTGTCAGACATTCTACTTTATATAAACAGTAAGCATCATTCAGATCCCTCTAGTTTTTTTTAAAAACTCGTAATAAAGTACAGTATCACTCTTTTATTTTCAAATTCCAGTATGGCTCGAACACCTGCTGCAGAGCAATGTAGGATGAGAAGCAGCACTAGATTAATTCTTGAAGAACATCTAGATATTTTGCTGCCAACATTATACCCAAAAGGACTTGAGACCCTGGGAAGATCCAGTGGAGTTCTTACTGATTTACTTATGGTCCAAGTACTCAATATGTCTGTATCCCCACCACTCCTCAGCTATATTTATTTTCTCATTACAATATACGGCATCTTGGGTAATAATGGGACATTCTGCATCTCTCCAGAAGAGATTATTATATACAAGTAAGGTGACTCTACATTATATATTTTGTTCTCTTGAATACAATTTTGATTCAGTGAAATGTACACGTACAAATGCCTTATTTAAACAGGTGCTTATTAATGGGTAATTGTCGTGTTCAATGCAGATCTGCAGTTTTTTTTTTTTATTTATCTAAAAATTTACTGCTGTATTAGGACAATTACGTTGTACTCTAGTTTTATTTGGATTGTGTGGCTACCAAAGTTGTTTGTTTACTGTACAAAATATTGAAGAAATGTTATATCTTTAATGCAGAAAGATTGTCGGTAACATATTTGCATATTTAAAATAAATTGGTCAACTTTTATATTGTGAATAATTTATATGAACGGTTGTTAATTGCAAAGTATTGTTGCTCTCATGAAAATGATTACTCTTGTATTTATACTCTGCGAACAAAGCCGGCACACACCGTAATTTCATTGGAAGTGGCTTTTGTATATGCGTTTGGACAATGGCATATAGTCTGGGATAAAAAAAAATAAAAAAGGTTTTACAATATCATCTAAGCTTAACCGCAGGATTCAATCCCCATCATACTTATTGCATTTTTATTTTCTACAAAGTGGCACTAATATAAGGTCCGGGATTTTGCCAGTTTTCAATCACCGTTTGCTCATAAATGACAGATTTTAAATTGCTTATCTGATACATTGCACTGTTGGCTAAAAATCATGATGTATTGTCAGCCGATTACTCATTTAAACAAAGCATATCAAGGATAAATTGTCTGCACCTAGAAGCGCACCCATTGTCTATTCACATCACATATTTAAATAGTTATCGGAATAAATATGCATACCTCTTCATCTCAATGGTGTATCTATTAATCCTTTTGTTGTAGTCTGGAGTATAGTGAAGTCTAAAGGATATTCACATTCAGGTTCACTTTACACATCCATTGAGATTCTAAATCTGAACAATGCTTCTGTTCTCCAATAACCATCACATATTGGTGGGAATAAGGCGGACTTTCTTAAATAAGCATAACACAGTCATGTTAAGTTAAGCATTCTTCGCTCGCAAAAGAGTGGATATTAGATCTAGAGTACAATCAATATGCGCGCTGGCCGTCAGACATTTTCTTTAAACTCCCTCTTCAATGCTGCTCCCCATCTCCCGTGATCAGCGGGGCTAGAGAAGACTCACACACATAAAGACACAAGGATGGGGGCGCAGAAAAAAGGGAAAGGAATCACTAAGTGTTCAAAGTATAAAACAATTTATAGTAGCATCAAAGAAAAAGTACAAAACTTACAATAAAAAGGATCATATGGATCCAGGTACACCAGGCAGGAAAAAAACCCAAGCAGAAGCTCCGTAGTACAAAGAAAGTCCCCCTCTCCGGATCGTAGTTGGTATGTGCTGAGGGGAAGTTCCAGACCGGCATCCACTTGTATCTCCTGCACTTGTGTAAGCAGTGTTAGAACTGTAGCGTCATCACGTCAGTACCCAGCATGCAAATGGCTCGCCTGCGCGTTTCGTGTCACGTGGGACAATTCCATCAGTGAAAGCCTGTTCTTCTGGCCTCAGGAAAAACTCGGCATTGAATTCTCCCACTCTTGCTCTTCCATTAAAGGATCTCGAATTCGAGATGGAATTGTCCCACGTGACACGAAACGCGCAGGCGACCCATTTGCATGCTGGGTACTTTGAATATTTAGTGATTCCCTTCTCTCTGTCTGTCTGTCTGGAGATTAGATCTACCTCTTAGCAGCAAAATCCAAGATCTACATTTTTTCGTTATGTCCTCCAGCATGTTACTGCAATGGGTATTCACATTATCTTTCTGGGATGCCATGTCTCATCCATACACTTGAGAGATACTACCACATGAATAGTAAAGTATATCCCTTTGTTGTAACTTTGCCAATATCATTACTTCTAGCATGTCAATGTAAACTAGTGACATGGATCTCTGTGTGACTGACACCTTTATTACTAACCATTTTTAGACATAGATACTGTTCTACTGCTAGCCAATGTTAAAGTAACTATAGATGTAGCGACTGTTATTGTAGACTTTAACACATTGGGGTGGAAAATCCATAATAGGTACAACTACATCTCTACATGTGATGATGATAATAATAATATTTATAATAATAATATTTATAATAATAATAATAATAACTTTATTTATTTCACATAGCACTTTTCTCCCAATGGGACTTAAAGTGCTTCACAATTACAGTACAGTGCGCAATACGCAGCACATAAGAATTTTTAGACACCGTCCCTGCTCAGATGAGCTTACAATCTATTTTGGTGCCTGAGGCACGGGGAGATAAAGTCTAAGGTCACAAAGAGCTGGCACCAGGAATAGAACCGGGTTTCCCCTGATTCAAACCCTGTGTCATCGTTTACAGTCAGTGCCTTTACTCAGAGACTCTCTTCCTCCTCTGATAATGGAGAGCTGAGCCCCCGAGTGCTCTCTCTAATTTAAAGCAAGTTCACACTTTTCTTGACCGATGTCATGTATTGACTAACGCAGAGGTGAAGAGCACTGTACAATCACATTTAAATGACTGTATCTGGACTATCATCCCCCAAATACACATGACAATCATTTATGACCTCTCGCTCTCGAGTAATATGGCTGTACCATCAAAAATGGCAGCTAGCACAGCCCCATTACATGTTCACATAACTAAATATTATGTTTTTCAGACTCCTTGCTTTTGGCTATATCCAAACTATGTCTATATCCGCAACTGCTCTATTCCATCAACTCTCACCGAGTGCAAAAAAAAAAAAGACACCAGGCAATAATTTTGCATTCAATCTTTTCTGAAGCATGAAGATTGGAAGAACTACAGTAAGGCAGAGGCAGTGAAGCTTTTAATAAATTGTAGGAAAACCTGATGCAAAAGTACATCGTCCTGGCACGAAAACAACAAAATAACCCCCCCCCCCCTTCTCTATTTTGTATACAGATGGTCAGTGTTTAACAGTACTTTACACATCAGCAACTGGGTGTTTTTTTTGTACAATGCCAATGGACATTGGATTAGAACCAGGGGTGGGTAACTCCAGTCCAATCGAGGGGACTCAATCAGTCCACGCTTCAGCACAGGTGGCTCAGAGCCACTGATTGAGCCACCTGTGCTGAAGCACAGATATCCTGAAAACCTGACCTGTTGGTGGGCCCTTCCCCATCCCTGGATACAACTTGCAATGATCATGAATGAAATATGATTTACTGAAGCAATGTTTGTATGTCAACAATTTATAGCTGGCTACTGCGCTAGAGCAGCGACAGTCTGTGACTGAACAGAGAACACGATATTAGAAGGCGCATACCCTTTGAAACAGATTACTCACGTGATGATGCTTTACGCTGGGTTGGCAGGGTATTGACTATCCCTGATTGCAAAGCCCTCCCTTTCTTAGAGTTTAATTTAAAACCATGAGTATATTTAACATAATCCTTTGAAACGGGGAGTAGAGAATGTTACCCTTTTGTTTATTAGGATTCTGTTTCCTTTATACAAGTACAGGATCAGTACTTTTTTTTCAGGGCAGTCTCCCAGCCAGCAAAAAACATAACAATAAATCCTATTATCTGTGTACTTGACTTTCCTAGGGTCAATCACTCGTAAAGTGACATTTTACGTAATTGCATCTTTTTTGACGTTTATAGTCATCATATTCTTTGAAATATTTTCTTATCAGATTCTTATTGTGCTGCACTATTATCTGTTTGGCTAACCGGTGCATCAGAATGGCTTCACACAAAGCAACAAAGTGGGGATTAGTAATTTGTCCTATAGCCACAAACCGTCATCACAAAAGAGATCTTCTAAAGATGGTGAAAACCCTTGAAATTATTCGGTTACCATAGAAACATTAATAGTTTAGAAACAATCCATTCACCTCTTCAAAACAATGCATCGCAGGCTCCTTTGGCGTTGAAATGGTTAAGTATGTCACTGGCGTTAGTTCACTTTGGTTGTAGAAGGGACAAAGGCCCATATATACTTATATACTACAAATAAAAAGATCACTTGTGAGCACATTCACATGACTTAGACAGGCCTGCAACCCTACCTTTCACCATTATCACCTAGCATACAGTGCTTCCACTGCGGCAAGGGATTCTGGGAAATGACATGCAAATGAGCACACCGTGTCACCTTTTGCCTGAAATCCATTTTGACAGAAACCCTTATACGCTAATGCTCGCTGTTCACACAGCTTTTAAGCACAGCATATATTCTAAACATATATACTAAACAGTCTGCAGACACCTGTCACCTTCCGAGCCCTGAAAGACACCTTACAGCCCTAAACCTTTCAAATCAGTTCAATAAGCATTGCATGGAAAGCGTTTCCAGTTTGCGCGATTTAGCCACTAAACTCTATCCTGATTTATTTTTATTTTTCCTATCACAAAACACATTTTTTTTCTCCATCTATTAAAATATTGGCATCCTATAGCTGGGGTTCTGTCCAGCACGGTGCTTTCAGAGAAAAAAAAAATGATTATGCATAAACACCTCTAATCTGAAAAGGTAATCACTGTATTCCATTGTGGCTTTCTGTTGCAATTACACCGCTGATTCTAAACAGAATTCATTGGAAAAACCTTTTAACAATGATAGCAGCCTCCGCATTATCATTCTGCTGACTGCAACTAGGTAAGATTCCTCTCTGTCTACAGGACCATCTGCTTTTGCCATGAACTGATTGATAAATACATCATATGTAAGTCCATGATTAGATGCAGTTGCCTGTAGGTAAGTGCTTAAAGGTCAGGCGATTTTTATAAGGATGTCTGATTTAACTTCTTATGGGGTTAGGATTATTCGCGCTACTGTGAAATTTTGGAAAGCAATTATGCCGACTTTATATACCTTGGACCATTTCAAATGGGTATTGCCTGCAAGCATTCTCGTAAAAAGCTCACTCTGACATTTGTTCAATATTACAAGAATGACCCTGTAACCACACAGTCAAATTCCAAATGAAAACTGCAGCTGCTATTTTCATACATTTCCTTTTAAATCAGTAATGCATTGTATGTGTATCTATGTAATGCATTGTATTTGTATATATGTATATACAAAAGGCCATCTAGGTCTGAAACCTCGCCCATATTTTAGATGTTTTATTATATTTGATGGAATAAATACATCATTTTTTTTTACTGAAGACTTGGCAAATGCTGTGAATATTTTCATTGTCTGTTTATACTGCCTTGGACTGGAGAGGTGATCCTGGCTCCTCTACATACAGCCAAAGAGAATAAGAAGACTGCATCTATGATTACAGTAATTCTTTTTCTATAGGAGCGGCTCAGTGAGTAAAGGCACCTAACCTGGTTCAAATCCTGGTGTCAGCTGCTTGTGACCTTGGGTAAGTCACTTTATCTCCCTGTGCTTCAAGCACTAAAAAATAGATGGTAAGCTCTACAGGATAGCTGGAATGTCCTCCGCTCCTAACAAAATGCTGGCTACTAAAAATTCGGGCTGGCTCCTAGGTATTTTATATTTTCGTCCACCCCACATACAGGTACATAAATGCTGAAAGACCGCTGTGCACTTCTTAAAAGAATCAGGTCATATAGTGTATGGCCAGGGCTGGGAATTTTGCGGGGCTCAGTGTGTTGCGGCGTTGCGTTGTCATAGCGACACCATGTGATATTGTTATGACACGTGGCATCACGTTGTCATGGCAATGCGACGCCATGATAATGGGACGCTGTAGAAAGAGATACCGCTGGACAAAGTAAGAAACGGTTACAGAGGCCCTGCGCGCTCCCCTGGCAATCAGTTTTATTGTTGTGGAGAAGAGCACAGGGCTCTATGCTGTGGCACCGATGGAACCGCTATCAACCCAACCCTGTGTATGGTAGGGCTGTCAAACTTAAGTTCTGGGGGTCCGGCCCACAGATCTGGACCGGTGGTGCTAGAACAGGAGAGATGGTGTGGACGAGGGGACTGTGCTGTCCCTTCCATGCTATTCCCGCACTTGACTGTAGCAGGAACTTTTACGAGGCTTGCCAGGCCAATAGTAGTGTCTGGTTAGCCTTTGTCTGGTATCCTGCTGTAGCGTGTCCATCACCTGCTGAGGCTGTCCCCGTATCCATCCCGCCTCAACCGGTCCAGTATTCAGCATTGTAAGAGTGTGGGGCGCAGCTGTGTAACCACTCTAATTATCCTCAGACTAACACCTACTACTGAGGCGGGGGTCTGAGTCCTTCTATATACGTTACCCCACATGTGGCCGTAGCTCAGAAAAAGGGAGGCAGAGTACAGTGATGTTTATAGCACAAAGGTATTTATAAGGTAATTGTATTCATGTACCCAGATAAACCATAAGATCATCAACTACAGGATCATACAATACACATACAATGCCCCCAAACCGCTACGCATGTGTGTGTCCATGTCACTCTCGCTAATACCACTCGACCCCAGGGGTAAGGGCCTGGGTGAAAGTGCCAACACACTGTTGGAGCTCTAAATTGGTGTATTTAGGTAGCAGGCCTGTACATGGGAACGTGGGGTGGGGGAAGTAGGTAAGGGGAGCATGTGTGTGTGGGAAGGGGGGGGGAAGGTAACCAGGTGAGGAGGGGAACATGTGTGGCATGCAGGAGGGAAGCATGGGGGGGGGGGAAATCGGGTGACGAGAGGAGCATTGGTAAAAAGTAGGTGAGGAGGGGAGCATGTGTGGGGGGGGAGCAGGTGAGGAGGGAGCATGAGGGGTTAAGCAGGTGAGGAGGGGAGCATGTGGGGTGAAGCAGGTGAGGAGGGAGCATGAGGGGTTAAGCAGGTGAGGAGGGGAGTATGTGGGGTGTAGCAGGTGAGGAGGGAGCATGAGGGGTTAAGCAGGTGAGGAGGCGAGCATGTGAGAAGGAGCAGTCAAATTAAATCGAGTATCGGTGTAAGCAGGAGTTCTTCGTCTTCTTATTAGTTGTATTAATGATCTTATTGTTGCTCTTTTTTATTGCTTAATGATGTCATCTAGCATAAAACAGTAGTACTATATTTTTCTGCGTATTTTGAAAATCTATGCTATTGTACGTATGGCCCAAAAGAAGTACAATCAAATTTAATTAAAGGGGGTTCTGCTGAGAAAGTAGCAGTTCCCCATCAAAAGATTCAAACAATTTCCCCCTCACTGTCACTACTCAAGCACTCCACTGCAAAAAAGAAAGAAGATAAACTCCTCTTCTCATGATGTCTACTTGTTAATTACAGATGTGGGCTACCGAAATAAATCAAGCTGGCAATGACAGTTATTTTAAGAGAATGATTGAGCAATTTATTAGTTATTATAAGGAGGAGACCTTATGCTCAAGGTTTGGGGGGGGGGGGGGGAGTTAAATGGTATGTAGCAGGAAATAATAAAGCAGAAAGGGAATTCCCAGCACTCTAATGGATGAAATAGAGTCCGAAAAAAATGAAGTTTTAACTGAAAAGACAGATGAATAATATCTATAGACTAGGGCTAGTGCAGAAAACATGATATACATATAGCAGACCGTTTTAAACTGGGCAAAAATAGAGTATAAATCAAGAAACAAAATAATACTTATCCAGAGAAATTATGAAGGGGAGTACACAGCACATGGGATGCAGAAAAAGTCAAAATAAAGGGGACGCTACAAAGGCACATGGAGAAAGTGGGAGGAAAAAATGGCCGCAAATGCCAAAAAGGTGCACAAAAATGAGGAGAAATAAGGTACAAGAGCAAAATGAAAAGCGGTTAAATAAGGGAGGCAACATTTCGGGGGATGAACCCCGTCTTCAGGCCCATTCCCATAGGACAAATGCCAGTGGTATTCCCTATCGCTCCTCAAAAAAAAGAAGGCTCCCAAAGTATGATTATGGTAAACACACGTACCCAGCGTGGTTCCACTACACCGCAAGCTCAAAGGAGAAATTCCGGTGCAAAGTCACCTGAACGGAGAACGCCGCAATCTTTTCCTTCACTGAGGTACGGGAATATCTATTTGTGATGTGTATGGCTGCGATTATACAGAAAAACGCCAGTGGCGTCGCCCGTAGCGACACCGCGCGGTGCAAAAACAAGTTTGTTAGCTCCGTGAAAACTACATATAGAAAATGCGACAGTCTACCCGCTTGCTATTGCAATGCGGGCAACAGCTGTAGCGTTTACAAAATGTGTTTTCTGGTTGCGACTGCCGTGTCATGTGACACGGCCGTCCAATCAAAAAACAGAGATCAGCCTCAAGCCGGGCACGCAGTAGCATGTGCACATCTCTCTCTGCGACGTCGCTATTGTTATGTCACAGATGCGCGCGCCCTGCAGTTCGGCTGTATAACCGCAGCCTAAATGTATCCTTTCATCAATAGCACTGAATAAAACAAGGTTTTTTTCTGGTTAATGAAGCATGCAGCGCATCTGCTTATTAATGTGCAAATTATCTAACTTTGGAAGCATGCATCAACTGCAGTATAGTGCCACCGTACATATAAATGCAAGGGATCCAATATTGTTGTCAAATGAACATAAATAACCTTGAAGATTGTCCTATTATGGGCACTAACATTTGTGAAGGACGAGTTGAGGTCCTTGTTTTAGAAAATTGCAAACATTTGTGACAAATGAAGTGAAATTAGAGAATAATCATTGTATCTTTATTCACCTATTTCCCAACAAGAGAATGACTATGATTAAGATGGAACTTTGCCTAAACCACTCCGCTGCTAGAGAATTATTATCATATTCATGAATCTATTATAGTTTTGCTGTTTGCTTTTTAACCATCAACCAAACAAGTATTCCCCCCCCCCCCCCCTTAGGCTAAAATGGTTGATAAATTGTTCTTGAAATAATCAGAATCATAATACAACCAAGTAATGCCAATGGAAATGTGCATATGCTTGATACACCACAACACCTTGGGTTACACATGCAAGCATTCAATGTTGCATGTTTGTCCTGCTTTTATAATGGAATACATGCATTATGGGGGAGATTTACTGAGGAGTAGTCTGGAATATGCAGCAGAGGAAGATGCTGCAACTTCGCCATGTTTACTAAGCTGTTTTATGGAAATTGGCCAGCATCTTACGGATAAACATTGAACTAGCTGGGAGGCGTCTGCTAGCAGTGCCTGCTCTGTAAGGTGCATTTCGGAAGCTGTCTTCCAAACTGCCTTCTTGAAATGGGTGCTATGGACAAACTACAGTAGGTTGATGTAAAATTTCCTAAACCACATAGAGTGAATGTAAACCCATGGATATTTAAAGCTGCAGACCAAGCAATACCCTACATGTGTTTTTTTTGTTTAAAATAAATTGGTTCTGTACTATGAGAAAATACTTGTAGCATTTAAAAAACACTCTGAATGACATTTTAATGTATTATAATGTGACAAGCATTTTTGTTGCTATAGCAACCATTTACAAAATCGTCCCCCGTCCTCTTGTGAAACAGGCGGTGTGGCACAGCCCTTTTTTGAGCCCTGCCCTCTCTCTAGCAGTGCACCAATTGTATCTAGTGTATCTATTCTAATTGAATGAGACTGCCAGGGACCCCTGCTGTGTTAATCCGATGGGCCATTAGTCTGTTTGCAGAAATGTCACAGAAATGTTGCAGAATTACTGGGAGATTACCCCAGATTTTTAAAGGCAAGTGTTCGGATACTCGTTGCTATCTGTATTATCATGTGTTGATGTTTAAAGTATTTAAATAAATATGATAGCAAACAGATATTATGATTATGGGCATAAGTAACAATTACAGACAAGATTAAAATTGTGTTAGAAGAGGTAGGATAAGCCTGCAATGTGTTAGAAGTGCCCCTGCCTCAAGGAGTTTGCAATCTATAGGCACGGTAAATTGAAACATTGGGTACAGGGAATGAGAGGGCTGGTGAGTTTCAGATTGCAATAGAGCAGCTGTAACATAAATAAACAGCAGCACCCTTTGGCTGCCTCTAGGGCGACTCTGGTGTTATGTCCCAGAGATTTTTTGGTAGAAATTAGGGTAGACCCACCCAGCAAAAATGCCGGAGGAGAAGGTGATGAATTCCAGGTTTTACAAGCTGTGTCTGTCCTTGCTTAATGAAACGAAAC
Source organism: Ascaphus truei (assembly GCF_040206685.1). Classification (NCBI taxonomy): domain Eukaryota; kingdom Metazoa; phylum Chordata; class Amphibia; order Anura; family Ascaphidae; genus Ascaphus; species Ascaphus truei. The sequence goes on from NC_134496.1 coordinate 40,890,594, forward strand.
ACTGTCCACGCTGGCTTAGGAGGAGCAGTGAAGGGGGAGCCTTGTGTGGTGTCATATCAAAGAGTTCTAATCCACCCCTTGGTAAGAGGAGAGAGGGGGATAGAGAACGCTTTCTTTTACAGAAAGAAGCTAAATGGACATATTTTAAACTATGTAGTTCCAATGAATGAACGTGTGAAATGGAACTGGTTTGTGTAATGGGCAGAGGGCACTGCAGCACTGAGCAGAGTACATTTGCATTTATTTGACTTGTGTTTAGCAGATCTGGACCTGTTTTCCTGTGATATCACGATACAGCACCTTACTAGGTATGCACATACCAGCAGGTGGTGTCATGCATTCATTATAATACATTTTATTTAATGTAGCGCATTTCTCCCAATGGGACTCAAAATGACAATATACTGTAGTGTGCAGCATTGTACATAGAATGTTATGGACACAGTCCCTGCCGTAGAGTTTACAATCTATGTTTTTGGTGCCTGAGGCACAGGGAGATAAAGTGACTTGCCCACGGTCACAAGGAGCTGACACCAGGAATTGAACCAGACTCCCTTGATTCAAACTCGGTGTCACTGTTATCAGTGTCAGTGTCACTGAGCCGCTCCTTCAACCCTTAAATTGGAATGTTGTTACGTTTGTTGCCATTTATGCTTTGTGTGCTGGTGTCCACATGCCATCAAACCTTAGTATCCATACAGTATCTATCCAGTATACACAAGCTACATAGATTTGTCATCCTTGACCATATGCTGTACATGCCCGTTGCCTTGCATATGCAATCAGGGCCGCTTTTCTGGGGCCCAGGACAAAACATTCCACCGGGCCCCACCACCCACGTGTCGGTGGCCTTGTGGGAAACCACTTCACCCTTCTCGCACACCTCCTCACTCTCTCAACCCCCCCCTCTTACATTTCTCCCCCCTCAATAACCTCCCTACCAATATACACACAATACAATGAATTACATTGGGACTGCACCGTGTCTCCCAGACTCCTGATTTTCAAGCCCAGATATCCCCAACTAATTTCCCACACGTATATAAGGTTCCCCAAGTTGTATACTTTATTAAAGTATGGCTCAGAGGGTGTTATACTGCTTGTATAAAATCCATGCAGTCAGCCTAAGCATTTGCATAGGAGACATGATGTCTACCTATCCATCTGGCCTAAAAGGGAATCCAGACGTGGAGGTGTTTAGCCATTTGGTAGCAAGCAGGGGCAGAGGTAAAGGCCCTAACAGCCATTTGGGTTCTGTCAGATTCTACAGAGACTTCCATGCAGATAGCCATGCTCCTTTCTCTGACATCAGCCAGATGAGCCCTGCTCTGATTGGTATATCTGTATTCTCCTGCACAATGTTTATAAATTAATCTTCCTAGATATATACTACAATGGTGTATTGTGCCTCATATGCAGGATGGGTGGGTTGGGTGGTGGGGGAGAGGTGTGTGTGTGGGGGGAGGGGGTTGGGGGGAACTGTGCATACAAAATTGCTAACATCCATACATTACACTATAATGTAATACACTACCACATTCCCACCCCCCTAGTTCCAGCCCTGATGCCTCATAGGCTTTAATTGAGTTATAGCAAGCTGGTTCATAAAGGATCCAGCTCTATTCATGCTTTGTCCCTTAACCTGGAATTTTTGGTTGGCACAGCAATGATACGACATGGGGCAGCCACGTGACGAAACAACACTTGATTTCCCTACAGTGATAGCAGGGAGGATTCCCATCTATTAGTTTCATTGCTTACTGGTCTAGCTAATATGGAGAACTCTTTATATACTGTTCATATGGCTATTCCTGGTCTGCCCAGTGCTGACTGCATTAACTGACATTGGGGTGAGTCTTTTTCTGCAAAACGCGGCAACCGGCATGTTTTTAATGCTTTACATTTGTTACATCTTATTTTGTATTTTTTTGTGTGGTAAGTTTTTTGATGGTTGATAATTACATGTGATAATATTTGTTACATTTTCCCTCCGCGTGCTGTGTGGAGGATTCTGTTTCTGCTTTTGAGCTTTGCATTTTTATCTGCTGCTGGTGAAATAGCTTTAGTGCTGCAAATAACATCAACCTTTTTCATGCAACACCATGCAATTAAGCTGGAGGCCTTTTCAGCAGAGAATGTGTTAGGTTTTGGCATAAGAACAGACTATCCTGCAATACCCAACACAGATATTATTCAGAATCCAGGAATCAATTAGATGCAACTGTATATGCTTACATGGTTATCGTGATTTAAAGTCATGGCAGCTAGCTGATAAGCATGGCTGTCCAGAGCTTCCCCGTGGGACCAGGACTAGAGTTTCCACTGGGGCTTCTTCCGTGTTGACAGCCTTGAGAGATGCCCCCTCTGTCTATCACATTCCCCCCCTTCTCACACACCTCCTGGCTCTCTCACCCCTCTCTATTTCTCACCTTTCTTACACTCTCTCCTCTCCCCCTCCCCCAATACGAGCCTATTCCATTAAAAAAAGCAGTCTAAAATATCTTGGAGCAGCCATCGACTAATGATTGAGGTTTTTAATGACAAAGTAATTTAAAGTCCTAACGTCCTGCTGGTTTTAGGATATGTTCCTCTGGCTTTATTTGCAGGAAACACATTTCTCAATATCTTCGCTATTAGTGTCCTTCCAAAACCTACCACTTGAATATAACCACCGACTATGGATGCTTGTAAAGTTCCAAATAAAAATACCGCTTGTGAGCAAATTCACGTCGCCGGGTCGGCAACCCTGCCTTTCCCCATTATCTCTTAGCATACAGTGCTTCCACTGCAGCCGGGGATTCTGGGCAATGATATGCAAATGAGCACACAATGTCACCGTTTGCGTCTGGTCCATTTTAACATGGAGCCCTTTAAACTTATGCATGCCGCATTACACATTTTTAAAGCACAGCCTGGGTTAAAGAATGAAAAAAATCCCACAATGACAATCATGGGCCTTTCATGTGTATTTCATAGTTTTTACAACGAAATATAAATTACTGTAAAATATATTGCTGCCGGTGGGAGACCATATTTTTCTCATTACATTCGTGTACATTAACATCGTTTATCAATTTATAAGCCATAGTTAACTGCAATTGCGATATGTGGAGACACACGGCTCAACCTGTTGGCTGATAATGTTACAGTTCTCCCAAAATAAAATTTTAACTGAAAAATGTAAAACTGCACTATGCAATTATCTCCATTCGAAATGGCAACTTACTATAACTATTACTGAAGTGGGAAAATCCTGTTTGAGATACAATGTAAGCGCCTTGTGATCTTGTTCAAGTCAATTTATCTCTTGATTCAGACTTAACAACAAAAGATTGTCAGTTTTTGAAACAATCCTTGAGGACTGAAGTTGTGGACCTCTGCTATAGATCAGCGGTGCGCAAAGTGGGGGCGCAAGATTTTTCGGGGGGGGGCACGGCATTGCAGGGGCCCCGTGCTCTTCCCCCAAGGCATTTAAATTAAATGCCGGGGGATCGCGTAAGGCCCCTGCAACTCTAACCTTACCCTCACTCTGTCGGCGTCGGGACTCGTGTCCATGGCAATGCGGTGTCAAATGAGCCACGTGGTCATGTGCCATGATGTCACGCGCGTCAAATGACGTTGCGGGTCACGTGATGTGAAGTCACATGACCCTGCGGCGCCATTTGACACCGCGCGAGGCAAGGGGGGGTGCACCCCCAGAGCAGAACAGGCAGAGGGGGCGCTGCAAAAAAAGTCTGCACCCCTGCTATAGATGATGAAACAATATTTGTTATTATCATTGTTATTAAAGAGAAAATATAGCTTATCGCATTGAAATAATCATGAACCAGACAGGGTTGCATTGTACAGCTTGGACAAATTAGGAACCGCTTGTGATAGGAGAATTTATAATCAGCGGTATGTACAGTACCTGGAATACGGGAAGTAACTTTTAGATAGAAACAGAAGGCATGTTGGCATTTATCAGTGGGAAGTAGATCATAGCAGGTGAGTAACACTGCCTGGATTGTCAGAACACATTGTCATAGGTTTCTATGGGCTATAGAAGACGGCCAGGAGGATATTAAATTGTACCCAAGAGACCTGATATACAGTAGGTATAAAAGTCTTAATTTGGGCTTGTTTCCCAATTGTTAAGATGAGTACTTTTGAAAATGGCTTGTAATTGGTAATATCACTAGAGATTATTTTCTGAGAGGTACTGTAACATCCTCTAATAAACGTTGCAGGATTCATTACCAAGCTACATTTTGTCTTTATTCTTCTTCACTACATTAACCCAATTTATTTCCCTATTTCTGCCTTTTATGGAACTATGAAAAAAAAACGTATGCCATTTTGATGTAGGCCAAACCTCTTTTCATATTTGCCATCTCATTCCAGGGTGCCAGAGGAAAATAAAGCACCAATAATAGATGTAACATATTTATTAAAGTGTTTGATACAAATCTGATTTTTGTTTTCAGTGTTGTATCCATTTGGCAATATGAACATAAAATGTAATTAAGTTGCACATTACAACAGTTAAAGAAACTGCAGACTACCAGGTTTATTGCTATTTTGCTACATACTGTATTTAACTAGTGTTGTGCAGTTTGTGCTTCAATGTGTCTAATTTTTTTTCTCATCTCAATGTATTATAATGGTGAGAAGGTGCAGTTCAGTGTGGAGTCTGCTGGTGTCATTCTGTCACCATGATACAGAATTGGTACACCGTGTGTTTCTATTGAAGCATTTAATACATTCTTTCTGTAATTTTTGTCTTGGAAGTAATGAGGCCTGACAGCTTTGGCTTGTGCACGATAACAATCCCACACTGGTATCTTTAAAATTCTGCATTGCCAAATTCATAAGGGAAGAAATGACTTCTGCAAAATGACAGTAAACATGCTTCATTTTAGAAGACATTTGTGGTTAACAACCTGAAACAATCGAGTGTTTTCTGAGCTACAGCTAAACTAATTTGGGTTACATTAAATGTACCGATCTGGTAGCTAAACCACTTTTTTTTTTTGAAGAAGCACGGAAGGATCCTCTCTTTAATTATCGTGTATCTCAGCAAAAATTATATTTTTGGTTACATTGGAATACATATACAAATGATAACATCTTTTGACTGCATTGTAACGGTTGTCAAGTTGCCATTCACATATATCATTTACAAACAGGTTTAAACACCAGATGTCAGTGAATGGAAATGGCATTGAAATTGTGCAATTCGATTTTTATTTCATAAAACCTAAATCTTACACATTTTTATATGAGGGGAAGTTATCGGATTTGAAAGAAAAGCAAACCACATTTGTTTATGGTACTTTATGTAGATGGGAAGGAGCGGCTCAGTGAGTACAGACACTGACTGGCACTGAACTTGAAGCAGGGGAACCTGGTTCAATTCCCGGTGTCGGCTCTTTGTGACCTTGGGCAAGTCACTTTATCTCCCTGTGCCTCAGGCACCAAAAACATAGATTGTAAGCTCCACGGGGCAGGGACTGTGCCTACAAAATGTCTCTATAAAGCGCTATGTAAAAATAGCAGTGCTATACAAGAACAAACAATTATTATTATTAGTTGACACTGTTGGGGACAGTTATATTGTATTTATTTGCTGCCATGTAGGAGTCACCCACCCCCTTTTTATATTCACTTGATTTATAAGCAATTGTTTGCTCACTACTCCCTTGGTCAATATGCTACAATTTGCAAAGCATAGATCAACGTTAGCTTATTGCTAACTGTGCATTAACAACTTCCTATCATTTTACATAGAGACCTCATGGTGATATCCAAGTGACTCACTGTTGTGAACTGTGGACAGCTATTGACAATTAGTGAATACCACACAATGGCCCATTCTTACTAAGTAGTGCTATCTCATGACACTTTCTGGTCTGCGGAAGACACCATGGGGCCCATTTATTTGAACGGTCAGTAAGGTTTCTTCTGTCACTGGAAGGTATATTGTGGCATAGCACCATTTAGTAAAGATGACATTTTCCCCCTCGATGAAGAAGAGCCAGTTCATTAAACTGAAATAGATATTTAAAAAAAAGAGATAAGCCATTGCATGTCAGATTTCTGATGGCAAGTACTCTGAATTTAGAATTTGTGATAGGAGGAATTACAAAGTCCAACCTCTGCATGAATATAAAGAGAGAAGTGAAGAGTGTGAGACAGCCATGTATGTAACAAGACCTTGCTCGCTGGGCTGTGAAATGACAGCACAGCTCCTTCTCTAGGATAGCCAAGTTTAGGTTGATGTTTAATTGGGTGAGTGTGACTGATTGCCTGGCTGGAAAGGAATGGTGATTATCATAGAAATGAATATTTCCGTACCTATTGCAGAGTCTGTGTTATTGTCTGTTCAGTCTTTTCAGACAGAAGAAAGTCTCTCTGGAGAGGATGAAGGCGGCGATGGATTGGGAAAGGAGATTATGGACTTTTCGATTTAAGGATGACTGAAAACACACTGCATGATAACTTGCCTTTTTAATGGAGTTTTGACATTGACGGTTTGAAGCCTCATTCCCTTAATGGTAGTCGTAGGGTGTCACAATTTTACAACACCGACCTGATTTCTACATGATTCAATGTTATATTCAGTAAGATAATTGTAGGTACAAACAGCACATGGTAAGAAATTAATAATTAGGAATAATTAGGATAGTAATTACAATAGAAGGCTGTCTCTAAGCAGATAAAAAAATGACCTGCAGATGTTATTGCTTCCGTAAACGTGACGTGTTGCGATAACGCTGGTGCGCTATTTCATGGTGCTCAACTCCAGTCCTCAAGCCTCCCCAACAGGTCAAGTTTTAAGGATATTCAAGTTTCAGTACGTGTGACTGAGCCGCCGATTGAGCCACCTGTGCTGAAGCAGGGACTGATTAAGCCACCTGGGCTGAAGCAGAGATATCCTTAAAACCTGACCTGTTGGGGTGATCTTGAGGACTGGAATTGAGCACCTCGCCACTATTTAACAGTAGTGCTTTTGAAAACATTTCGCAAAGAGAACACACTTGTTTTTAATGTGATATTTGGTGCGTTAACGGGGGTAATAACGTATGCTCTATCTGTAAATATTGTAATTTATCTAACCGTACAATAGAATGAAAGGCCCTTAAGGAATTAGAACAATGTGATGATGTAATATTCAAACCCTCTGACAAAGGAGGAATTATTGACATATGACTAAACTATCCAACAAGGAGTGTTCCAACCGCATCTGGGGGAAACCGATGGGACGATTTGAGGAAGTGGTGGACAATGATTAATAAAAGTACATCAGAATCAAAATATCACTTAATCACAATATATCTATGTAGTTTTGAAGATCCCTAAGAACAGTAGGGCCCCCCCAGGTTCTTGTACAAGGCCTATGTGAACCGCTGTGCCAACTCATTGATTCGGTATTAAAGCCGAATGTGGAAACTCTGTACCTGCAAGTACTGGACATGGACAACGTTCTTTTTAAAATAAACGACTCACCTATAGACTCGGGGACTCTACTTGTCACATATGTTGTAGAATCCCTATATGCTAGAATACATTGCAAATTTGGAATGGCACTATAGAATATTTCTTACATTTAGACTACATAATGTGGACCATTTACACAAATGTATTTCTAGGATGGTAGCAGAATGAGGAGGTAATTACAAATGACCTGAGTGAATACTCCAAACACATACTCTTTTATGTAGGGATGAGCAGAACTGTCAAAATCCGTCTCCCCCAAACTTTCCCTGCAAAATCCGTTCCGTGGTGTAAAATCCATTGATGGATTGTTCCAGTTTCAATCCGTACGGATGAATCCAAAACCACCATTGTCTACAATCCGGATGGATTTTTAAGAATCCAATTCGTGGATTCCAAAACCCATTGTTGGATTGTTAAAAATCCTAACATGGATTATTAATCCACCATAAAGATTGTCAATGATTAAAGAAAAAAAAAAAATCCGGAAAAGACGAATCGCCCTTTTTGAGATTGATCCGCAGAAATCTAAGAACCAAAGCAACCAACCAGTCAAAACGATCCAATACGGATCCAAATTCGCAAAAACTTCTCTACTCCTATGGCTGAGATTCATAAACAATGTGTTACTACTCTGGGGTGGCACTCAGGAAAAATATGAACAATTTATTAGGATTCTCAATAATAATATCCTTAGCATTCGTCTATCGTCGAAATATTGGCTACTTCAAATAATGTTATGGATTTAACTATATCTATAAGTTTTAGGGTGAATTAAACACATATTTATATTAAAATAAGATAGAAACAAATAAATTGTTGCACTTTACAAGTGACCACTCCAAACATTAGATTAGGGAAATACCAGTTAGTGAGTTCCTTAGAGTCCACCATAATCGCTTTTGATGACACAAGAAGACCTAAGAAATGTGGCTATAGTGAACATTCTATAAATAAAGGCTTTTGTAGAAGAAGTAAGTCTGACACTTACGAAACGTGTAGGATAGCTGCAGTTGGTTTATATGCTCTGATTATACCCTCCAACTATCTGCCAGACTACCTAGACCGTGGTATTTACTGAACACTTAGACGTCCTGATCATTTGGCAGCTGCCTGACGGCGCTCGTTCGTGACGTCAGTGTTTGCCACAAGGGTCGAAGTGTAAGTCATTCTAGAGCGGTTTGAGTTTGGTAGGGTGTTTGGAGTTCCCCTAAATTTGTATAGTGAAGTACCCCTCCCCCCCCGAACGAGCGGAGGAGTGCGGGATAGAGGTGGAGAAGGACGGGATCCGCTGCCTGGCTCGTGGAGAGAAGGAGAAATCAGGAATTGCCTCTATTGTGTACCGGTGTATTCTGAGATCTTGGATCCCTGATGTACTTCATAGTGGTAACATGTCCCTAACATGTACTGCCTGATTTATTCAATTTAAGTGTACGTGCGATACTTACCTACCTGCAAATATTTAATACAATTACATTTAATACACTATGAGTTGTGCACTGTTTTTCTATTTTTTGTTTAACTTTTGTAGAGTTAGCCTTATAATACTCAAAAAGAAAATAGATAAAGAACAAGGTATAGATACAGTATAGGAGCACACAACCCTAACTGGAATGCCATTTGAACTATCTTGAATAAGTGTTGGCACATAGGAACTAATAATGACCTGATACATTCCATAGAGATTCAAATCCAGATGACATCTAGGAGCCCCACCAACCTATGACTGGTAACTAGCCATTATTTATTATATGATTGATGCAATGAGGGTATTTTGCGATCATACCCATGTGGAGGCTGTAAAGCTTGTTTTAATATTAAATCTACCAGCGTGTTTCAGGATAGTTCTGACTATAAACACTACACAATATTAAAGTACATTGAACGCAATACTACTATTGTCTTCTACTCTTTTAGATGTCCATATAGACTAATATAAGTATGCATTATGATGAGACCACTAAAGAATAGAATAATGGAACCTTTAAACAATGTAAAAATGCAGAAAGTGATCTAAAGAAAGGAAAGCATCTTCTATCAGTGGACATTATCTTTTGAAATATAAAGTTGACAGGTCTGTGGTATATATAGAGAGAACCTGGGAATGAGAGGTCTCTTGCAATAATGAATAGGCATTACTTTGTAGATAGAGTCACTGGATATTTTATTTAGAGAACATCAAGAACAGAAATCAAAACAAGGAAGGAGTGTAAAACAATATAACCACACCATAAACGTGCTCAAGGTCAATGCTGAGAGGTACACATAAAAAAAAATATGTTGGTGGTGCTATTACCCAGACATCCCAACATGAAAAAGGGGGAGAAAGAAACCAGAATACAACAAGACATATAGGGATCCCCTCTGCTAAAAAGAAGGAAAGAAGAAGGTTATAGGGTTAATAAAAACCTTCTATCCCAAAAACAATCATACAAAAATATCAGCATGTGATATGGGCTCAAATATAAAGAAATAAGCATTTATTGAACACACAATTTAACCCAAACTATAACATTCATATAGTAATAAAAAAACAACCACATGGTCAGTTCCCAAGTTAATAAATGTATAATCTCGAGATAATATGCAATAACATGCATGGATCAGAATACAATGATGACTAAATCCTTAGTCAAAGGTCAGAAAGATCAAAATATATGATCTAATTGTACAGTGTGACCGCCTTCAAAGTTACATCAATATTACTTCAATCTATCCACCTTTCAAACACAGTTCCAGTGTGCACTGATCATGCTAAATTATAGCCTGTGTGAGACATATTTGGATCATCAGTCATAGTGCTGTCCTCTCTATAATATTGTTATGCCAGGTAAAGTCAGTGTAAAAGGAGCGAGGCGGTGCTGCTAGGCATAGGTACACTTATTGCTGTCATTCCACTTGTGTTCAGCCTCCCCAACCTATTTCCTTTTCTTTGCTTAAAATAACTTTTACATCAGCAGAACAGTCAGAAATATCCAGAGGTGGCTAAACTGGACACAGACCTGGGTACGGTCCCCAAACATTCAGCCTGTTCCACAGATCCCTTTGCTTACATCAGGTGAAGTCACAGCTAATCTTAGCACTTCAGCTTTTTGTCTCTGTCACAACATAGGGTGTACATGCTACCTTCTTAATTCTGTGCACAGCTCACTCCCTCAGAGCTCTTAGGGGACTCATGGTGGGTGCGAGCCCCCCCACCCCATTCCCCCACTCTGCGGGACTTCCGCATTGCCTCCCTTTGCTCCTCTTCTCCCTGCTGGCAGCTATCGATTTAATCCTGGGGGGAGGAGCTAGTGATATACTAAGGAAGGGGGGTTATATGTATGGGGAAAAAAAACTAGGAGAGAGTGAAGATTCCAGCCCACCCTCCCTAAGTTTGTATTTCATATTATGATATAACTCTTTTGATGTTCTTTATTTCTGTACCTTTAGACAAAAAAAAAAAAAGAATTAAATTATAATAATGATGATAATAAAAGAAAAAAGGGGTTGATACTAATTTGTATTTTGTTAGCAGTAGGCAGGTGGTGGGCCTGTCAGGCTCAGAGACACTAAGAGGTATAAGGATACCTCATATAATGGCTCCCGCATTGGGGCAGTTGGAATAATTACGTGTAACAGCCTTTCCCTATCCCTATGGGAAATAGTTGTAATTACAGTACTGGTGATACCTGTTTGACCTACAGAAGGCCTGAGCCTCCACTCATGGGGAGCCTGGGGTGACAGAGTGTTCTCTCTCTCTCTGGTGCAGCGCCTCCCCCTATGAGGATCCCAGATAGCGGGGTGGCTCCTCATAGGAACACGTATACATTTATGGTATACCCCAATAATACAACACAACAGGATTATATAATAACTCCTTTACTTCTGTGGTCCCACAGTAGGCCCGAATATTACTCACAGTCACAATATACAATAACAACAATAATAACAATAGAAATGCCCTGGGGTAGCTAGCCCAAGTAATACATAGGGTGCTTGGGCACCTATACCCTGGTGTCCAGCGAACAACCCTTCCCAATCTGTGTATGAGGGCAGCTCTACCCTCCTCCTTGCGCTGGTGCACAGGTACCTTCCTGGTTGCGGCCTAACCAGGGAGTACTCCAGACAAGCTGTGGTCAGCGACTGGGTCCCACGGAGCAGGGTCTCCGACAGCAGCCCCTCACACCCGGATGCTGCACGAGACTGCTGATGCTGAAGAACTCCTCTGCTGCTTGGATCCTGCTCCTCTGTGATACCTTGCTACAGGGAGGTCCCTAATGATATGGCCAGCCCTGCACACTCCACTACAGTGAGGGGAATGCCTGGGGCCTAGAGGGATATGTCTTTGGCCTAGTTCAGGAGCTTGCCATCACCCCGGACACTACCTCACTTCTGAAGGCTCCGGATCAACTTCCACTAACACTCCTCTGTCCCGCGGAGGACTCCTGCTTCTTAGAACCTCTCCTTCCGGTATCGCCAACTCCAAGATGGCTGCCACACCACACATCGCAATTGGTTGAGTGGCTGCGCCAACCACAACCTGGCCGACGCAATTTTGCTGCTTTTCCTGAGCAACGGAGCTGATCTCCCTGCAGGAGGTAAGAAGGGGGATCCCTGTAACATACGCTACATCTGGTATGGTGAGCAGTGGAAGTCACGAGCTACAGCGATGGCGCTGGGGGCTCTGTACTATGTTTAGTAGTCACGAACCACGGCAATGGCGTTGGGGGCTCGTATTACAGGTGGGAGTCACAAACCACGGCAATGCCGTTGGGGGGCTCTGTACTACAGTTGCCTGGCAGGTGGTAAAAAAGAGTTGATAAAACTCATGTTAAAATATTAATAAAGCTATGGCCTTGTTTATCCCCAAACACAATGTGTCTGTCATTATTTGGGGGGAGCGGGGGAGAGAGAACAGGTTGGCGCATAACACGCCATGTGGATTTTGATCTGGCCGGGTGCTAGTGCACCGAAGGTACAAAACTGGCTTAACTCTGGCTGTGCTGTCAAATTTTTTTTATTTAGACTCTGTTCAACTTCTGGAACTAAATAAGGAGCACTGCTTCTATAGTTTTGTTTGAAGTTATTTTCAATGAATAGTTTTATTATTTATTTTGGGTCACATGACTCTAGAAACGGGTATAATGGACCACAACACTCCCATCAACGTAACCTGATGCAGCTACACAGGCAAAATGTGCGTTGGGCCGCAAGTCACTGCAATGACGGCAAAAAGGAGCGACTAATGGGCAATATAGCATCACACTGTACTGTGCTGACAACAAAAACTGAAGAAACTAGCGCACCACCAGGAGTGGGTCCCAAACAAATGTGTTTAAAAATGTCTTCTTTATTCAGTCCATCTAAAAGTGGAGTTTAACACCCTCCTACGCGTTTCATGTAAAGATACACTTTATCAAGAAATTTTTAAACACATTTGTTTGGGACCCACTCTTGGTGGTGCGCTAGTTTCTTCCTTTTTTGTTCTCTGAGACCAGCATCTCTTCATCTGGCTGCACGCCTAACAGGACACTGTAAAGGGGCATTTATGAGTACTATTCTTCATTCTCTTTGAATATTTATTGTGAGTCCAGGAACCATCACAATGAGGGTTTCATTGGGGTGTTCAACCTTATACCTTGCCCTTTAGGGATCATTGGTCCATCTGGGGACTTTACTACAAGCATTATCTCATATATATATACCCCCTTGTCCTATCCTGTCCATTTGCTTATTGCATACATTTCTATACTGAAGGGATTCAGCGTTGGAGCACCTTTGTCACTTAAATCGTTGGATTGTGCTGACAACAAGCCTGGGCTCTAGCAGAGACTAAACGCCAATACCTGCATCGCATCCATGGGCGTTACAGCTTTATAAAACCTGCAAATACCGGGAAACCAGTGCGTATGGCACTAACATGAGTGATGAGTCAGATATCCTCTGATATGCTCAAACTGCTGAGTACAGCAGTAATTACATTGAAAACTCTCTGATTTGTGTGCCTTACACTTTTCATCTGCACAGATTTACATTCTTTCATCAAGAAATGTGGTTGTTTATTTTGCTGTTTAATTTTTGCAATTCTCTGCAGAGATTTATCTAGTTTGTAATTTGAGTGTTTTTTTCTTGGATAGGGATACAGCTGTCTCTTACAGGGGGGCTTTTGTACCATTCTGATATTACAATATGCCATATATTATGATCTGAGAATTTTCATCTTGAAGGTATCCAGTTTACCTAGACAACACTGGGGTAAAAGATTGTTAAAAGGTGTTTTGTCACGTACACTGGCGACACACTTTATTCGAGCTCGGCTAGTCCCACGAATTCGGGTATACCCGGGTGTATTGAGGTTTGTGACTGTTTTCTGCCCGAGTGCATTGAGTTATTTTCCGGCAGGGATTGAAGCATTTTATTCCCGTTGGCTGCAATACTGCACAGTACATATATATATACTGCATTACAATTCATGAATTTATGCCATCTGGTAGACACGCGAAGCATTGCAGCCTATTAAATCCTAATCATTATCATTTAACAGATCAGCCGCCCATCAGCCAGGCATGAACCCAGGCTGGGAAGGCAAACGCAACGGGGCTTGTCAGAGGTGAGGAGCGGCGCATTCCAGGTATCTGCCAGGTACAAACCGGGTATTTGCTCGAATAAAGTGTGTCGGTGCAGTATACACAAGGTATGCTAATTACATTGTTTTATAATTTATGCATGCGTTCTGTGCGAGTTTATTATTTGATGTGTATTTGTTTTTTTTTCTTTTTTTTTAATTATTATTTAGACGACGTAAGTCTTTGCATATTTTATTTTATTTTTGTATATTAATGGACGTTGGGTAGCGCTTTGGAAAGCGCAATTTGTCCCATGTTATCAGCTGTATGTCTATCTAGCATGGAGACTAGGCAGACAGACAGCTGATAACATGGGACAAATTGTATCCTTACTGCAAAAAGATCAGGGTGCTTTCTTTACTATTAATCTGATGCACCTCTCAAAATTAATATAACGTTAAAATGCCACAGGTTTGAACTAAAACGGAGCTCCTGCTATATTTAAAATGAAATAGAGTTTGAATTTATAAAGAAATTCCTTTTCTTCACAAAAAAAAATGTTTGATGTCCGAGTTTAGATTATTATAAGAATTGTTCATTTTGGGTCTTGTTTTAAACTCTTCTACGAGGTTGGAGTTAAAATGTATTGCTCCCGTGTATTAAGGTGTTTTTGTTTGTTTTTTTAGCTCGTTTTACCCTATTTCTACTAATTATAAACTGTTGTATGCCTAATTACTGTACATAAACTTACATGGAATGTGTAAAACAATTAGAGCAAAAATCGCAATCTGTGTAACAAGTACCTTAATTGTAGTCACACATTCTTTTACACATATATAAATACATAACAAGTTTTCACACACTGTAGCTGTACTAGAGTTGGTATAATTAGACTTTCCAATGTGTTAAAGTGTTAAAACTACACGTTCTAAGTATATCCAAGTGTAAGCATTTCAGTACAAAATATAAATTGGCCTCTCTTCTATATAACAAGCCCCCATTTAAACAAAAAATCAAAATGTAGGATTAAAAATCCCCATCTTTATAAACATTATTGAAGACAAATATATAGTAGATGTATATATATATATGTGTGTATATATAAATATATATATGTGCGTGTATATACTGTATATATATGTGTGCGTATATGTGTGTGTGTGTGTGTGTGTGTGTGTATATATATATATATATATATATGTATATATATATATATATATATATGATACACAAAGAAGCCTGCAACAGACCTATATCAATAAACTGTGCTAAAACCAGTTCAATGAGGTCTAAGTAATACCACCACTGGCGGTGCTGGGGATCGGAATAACATGAAAACCAACACAGAAAAAAAGATAGCACTCTAGCATACAAAAGTAACAAAATTTATTGATCACAAATACAAATAAACATACATGGGTTAAAAGGGAGCGGTGGTGTCCTACCGTCTGTAGGATAGTACTGAAACTCCTTAAAGACAAACATAACAAGCCGGAATAAGCTGTTACTGAATTTAAATTAGTCTAGGAGGAGAGCATATTACTGAACTATAATGTAGACACAAAATAGTGGTACTGAATGCTTAGCACATGAAAATAACTGCACCAAGGGGTAATTAGAGTGTAGAAGCAAACAATGTTTGCCTCTTACAACTCTGACCGGCTGGTCAGTAATTACTGAAATAACAACCCCTGTATTGAATCCGTGTGTGCATAACAGCAAAAATATGCAATAAAGATGAATATAATTTGGCACACACAGAGGTTAACTAGTTGACAGGTAATAAGCAACAAAGTCAAAGCAAGATGCAAGAAATACTTAGCATGAGTCCAGCAGTAAAGAGTGTCCACAAATAAGAAGAGTAATCAAAAGTTCAGTGATGGTGAGTCGCAGCCGCAACCGCCACAGTGCGCATGCTCCCTGTATGATGGGAGCGTCGGGCGGAACCACGTGATGCGGCAGGAAGAAATGATGACAGCAGGGGGCACCACCGATCCAGGGGAGACAAACAAGCCCCGACGTGCACGTTTCGCCACCTGCCCCAGGTATATGGGCTCATTGACTTCAATGGAGATTCCTCAATGCCGGCCTCGAAGAACAGGTTGGCAGCCATCCAAACCGCAGACCGCAAAAGCGGATACAATGTCTTTGAAAAGAGTTTAATCACTTCGGTCAAGTTCAAAGATAATTGGCGTGGGAATCTTAAGTTCTAGGGCCCCTGGGAATAAAATTCTTTTTGCCCCTAGCCCCTAGGGACCCCCACACACGACCCCCACCGGGTCCGGGAATGAGGGACCCCCGTAAAGGGTCAAGGGGAGAAGGAGGGTTGCACCATTGAATCTAATGGCGGCGTGTGCCATGCATTGTCTATGGCAGTGCCGGCCATTGATTCCAATGGGGAAAAGCCATGTGGCATGAAAACGACTAAGTGTAAAATGCTGAAAAATGTAAGTCCATATCTCCGGTTCTGGAATGACCAGAGGTATGGGATTTGGGTGGCATGTAGCCAAGGTTCCGGCTTTAATGCATGCCCCTTCCCAGCCCTCTCAGACCAACCAGACGGAGTGTGGACGAATGTAAAGATTTGTGGATTTTCTCATAGACTTCAATGGCGGCGGTTTCTCCATTGAAAGTCTATGGTGGGAAACTTCATTGACTACAACGGCGGAGTTGCTCCATTGAAATCCATGTCGGCGGAGCCCATTGTTTTCAATGGGGATTTAGTGAAAAGCTGAGATTTCTTTTTAGCGGAGATTTTTATAATAAAATATGAAACGGTTTATGTGGTATTTGTATAACTCTGGTTCTGAAGGTCGCAGCGGGCTGAAACTTGGACCCTATAGTGTACCACTTCCGGCATTAAGGTCTGGAAAGTTTGGACCCGCTGGACCTACCAGAACTGGGTATTTTATTATGTGTAGGTATTAAAGTGTATCTGGGATTTTGGATCTGCTCTGAAAAATGGAGGCTCCATCTGCTATGCTAAAAAGGGCAGGAAGGGCATCCTGAGGAATTAGCTTAGCCCGGTGATCAAAAGCTAACTGTCCTGATTGTTTATGCTAAGGGCAGGAACAAAGGGACTGAGTGTTTTATGTGTCGGTTTTCACATTTACAAGGGAAGCCAAAATCTCCTTCAAAGAGATTTTTCTAGCCAGCTCGGCGCCTTGGTTGTAAGAGAGGGGGTTGAAATGGTATTTAAACCAGAGTCAACCCTTACTCAAATGTCTTCACGCATGGTCTTCATGATCTTCATGTATTGTCGTGATGTCTACATCTGAACTTGAACTATGGAAGAAATGGCCCATCCTGTATCCTGATGGCTTTCCTGTCCTAACCTTTCAGTAAGTGTCATATTTTGTTTGTTATTTGTATATCTTGTTGTGTTCACCTTTTTCAAGGAATAAATTATATTTTATCATATCTAAGCCTCGTTCAGTTCAACCCAGTTATATTTGGTGTGTATTATTAATAGCCTGTTACAAAGTCACCGTCACAGGCATTAATAAAACTGCCCCCCATATATTATATATCTATCTATATATATATATATATATATATATATATATATATATATATATATATATATATATATATATATAATTTCAATGGACTGGCTCAATTTAATTAAATGTGTTTGATATAGCTCAACAGACACTTTTTTTCTTATTTCATTGAGCACGAATGGCAAATTAGGAGTGCAGGCATCTTGTATTTGGAGGACATGGACTGGTTAGACACAATGTGCATGTCCACTTGCATGATGGATACGGGTCATTAACCTTCAGAAAACCCTCTTGCATATCTCACTTCTCATTTTCTTTCTTGTCCAAGTAAGAAGAGAAGAGAGCCCACACAAAAATAAAACCTTATTTATGTATCTGCAGGGTGACTGTGTTTACAAATTAACATCCAGAGACTTGAATTCAATTTCAGTTCCTTTTTATAGATAATTATTCGCATAATCTCTGCAGAGCAGAAGTTCTATCAAAGATGATTGAGTTTGTTGTTGGTAGAAGTGGGAGTTATTTGCTGATAAAAAACAACAACAGCATTTTAGTATTTTGCCATAGAAACCATATGCCAAACTATGAGAATTCACCAGAAAAATAATTATGTTAAAAGCCATTCAACCTTGTGTATTTGTACATTTTTTTGTGCCACAAATGTGACCACACAATTAATTCAAAGTTCAAATTCTAACTTTTTCCTTTGTTAAAATGATCAGAAATAATTGTAATTCCTTAAGAACCAGCAAATGGTTCAACTTCTCTAGAAATATTGGTGATACAGTACTACTTATCCAGATAAATCATGATATTGTTTCCAATGTGATTCCTATTTCTGTAGCTTGATGCAAAATATTTTTATCCTAAATTAATTAGGACCAAATTATAAATTGCCATAGACAACCCACGAGGGGAGCTCTCTCCCTGTCCATTCTCTGCTTCAAACATGTCACTTAAAATACAGGATGAAATATTCAAAATGAACATTATACTCCAATATTTAATACTTAATGCAGCATTTTGATCTAATTACAGTAGGAGATTTACACTGTACCTTGCGTAAAAAAAAAACTTTGTTACCTTCTTATTAATATGGTGATTAAGAATTATTAGTACATACAATTATAAATGTGACATTACACTTTCTCACAGATCAATGTATTATCTCCTCCTCAAATCTCGCCATGGGCTTCCCATCAAGTTCCATATAACTTAGGCTACGGCCCCAGTCCTCACAGCTGCACGCGCGCCTGGCATCCTGGCGGCGTGTGCACAGTTTAAATCCACGATCGGTGGTCTGTAGGGAGCTTTAGGGGACTCTATATAAATAAAAATATACATGAGATAATACACTGAAATCAAAATAAATTAAATATTAGTTGGCACTTTGTGGTAGTTTGGGGCAAATATAATAGTTAAGGACAAAACATTACGGTTTGATACTTATGGACAATAGGCATTTATATTAAAATCTCACAATATTAAAAATATAATTTTACAGAATACACATATACAGGTAGAGAAGAGGAACATAGTTAGTAATATAATTAAAGATAGTGGTTAGCTTATTTCCAGAGGGAAAAACATAAAAAAAATGTAAGTAAACAACAAAAATTTAATGTATGAATCATCTTACTAAATATTTGCTTGACTGAATTGCACGGTATCTGAAGTTGACTGAAGTTGACTGAATTGCACAGTATTGGAAGTTATGCGGCTGGAAAGGAAAAGTACAAACCTCAATGGGAAAGCAGATATTCAACTAACATTTTTGTGGGTTAACAAAAACACACAGATATGAACGGAAGGTCATTTGTTTAATCTTAGCCAGTTGGAAAGGTACCAGTTTGAGTTATGGAAAACTTAGGGCATTATGGAAAACTTAGGGCATTATGTATCCAGGTCTCATAGCTTTCAAACTGGGTTCCAACATCACTAGATTTATCAGAAATAAAGCATCCCAATAAAAGCATTTTTCACACCTATTTTGCAACCACAACACTTTAATAAATTAAATCGAGCCTAAATATTTCCCTTGGGTAAAGATGTTACAATTATTTATTTTCAGGTTCATACTTGTATTGTATTGTATGTCTTTATTTATATAGCGCCATTAATGTACATAACGCTTCACAGTAGTAATACATGTGGTAATTGAATAAATAACAGATAATATAAATAACAGATCATGGGAATAAGTGCTTTACACATAAACATAACATTAAGGAAGAGGAGTCCCTGCCCAGAGGAGCTTACAATCTAATTACTTAATACTTATTTACAATAGGTATAACGCTCTGTTTACAAGCTGCCCTCGTATATAACTGGTTCATGTCATTTAAGCCAAGAGTCCGACTCGCCAAACTAGACAATGATTTTCTAAATAATAACGAAAGTGGGAACGCTATCACATGGAAATCCCAATGACGTTAATGGTAGTTTACGTGCAACAGTGCCCCGATCGGCACTATCACAATTTAATGAATAAGATAAGGCCCCAAATCTTTGTCTCCAGTTTTCAATCATCAGTTCTTTATTGGAATTTAATTTGTCTCCCCACTTTTCCCTTTGTAAGCTTATGTAAGTGTGGCCTTATATATTTTTGGGGTTCGCTGATAAAGCAATTTCTGAAATGCACCTTGTAACAGGGGAGTTATCCCTGTTCAAGTAATGTGCCTCTAATCCAGCAGTGTTGTGGTTAACTGCTGGTAGTCAATTAACAAACACCACCTGCCTAATTAAGATTGCTTAGAAAAGCCTGTCTTTTGAGACAGGAATAGAGACTCCTTTGCTCACACCTGAGCTGAACTTTGGAGACAGAGCAGAGATTCCTTAGTCCACAACTGGGCTGAACCAAGGAAGGGACACTTGTCTTGAGCCCTGCTAGAAGAAACAGCAGAGCTGCTTTCAAGACACAGGGGAAACTTCTAAACCTGAATGCTGACACACCCTGAGGAAAAGGGAGCTGAACCAGGGACAGAGAAGATTTCCCCTCCAAACCACAAGGAACAGATAAGACTTTTATTTACAAGACTTTTTATATCTGTTCATTTCATGCTATATGTTTGGGGCTGGCAGACATGGGAGTTGTGAACAACTAAGGGAGTTGTGAACCGCATAGTATTTCACTAGATAAAAGGCTTATTTAATTTCACCCTAATCAGTCTCCCTTGCATACCTCTGTGAGCGTCCGTGTACATATGGTGTCCGAAGTGGGACGAGAGGTGTCTTTGAAGTTAAAAAGGACCGGAGATTTTTTATGTGAAAATATTTTTTTATGCTTTTTGCCTACAAACAGTCTGAGCAACTTAAAAAAAAAAATCTCATGCAGCAGAGATCAGAGTTAAAGTGATACACACCACTGCACTGAAACTTACAAAACCACAGATGGACTCTTTTCCCCAATCCCAAGAGGAGAGAGACTGCTGAAGCAGCTAAGCCTTATTTGCCTATCACAAAGTGTAATATGGTCATTGAAATAGGGGTTTTGCCTTCCAGCCATAGTCAGGGTTCAAGAAGTGAGTCAGCCCTTAAAAAGGGATAGGTGTTTGTTGTTTTCAAAAGTTTCGCTGAAGCAGTGAATACAGATGGTGACCCACGAGCGGTACTGATTTTGCAAATAAAGGTTGCCACACCACATAGGACTACCAGCTGTGAATGGAGTATATGCAGAAAAGTGTGAAAATTGATGTAAGACTGTGCTGAAGCAGGGGAATTTTTCGCAAACAAATGCTGAGTGTAAAATTGCCCTACAGGGGAAAAAGGGATTGCTGAACTGTGTAAAAGGTATTCCAAAGCCAATTGCTGAGTGTTGAGTCACCCTGCCGGGAGTGAAAGAAATATTCCACTGCAAAGAATGTTTTTTTTTTCTGCAAGTAAAAAAAGTCTGCCTATATATCTTGGGAGCAAAACAGACACCAAAGTGTGAAGTGTGAATGCCATAATACCCAAAGATGAGACTGAAAATTATTGAACTCAAGCAGAAAACCAAATTCTGTTGCTGAAGCGGAGGGATTGCACCTAGCAAGTAAATGGTGTAAAGCAAAAATACGTTTTTACCTAGCATCTACACATTCAGCATACCTAATGAGAGATTATACCTAGCAAGTAAATGGTTTAAAGCAAATAGACGTTTTTACCTAGCAACTGTACATCTTGTATATCTGATGAGAGAAAATGCATGCACAGTTCTGCTGATATTATAAAACTTACCCATGAAAGAAAAAGTCTACAGAGATGCCTGTGAGAGCTATGACCTCTACAAGCAACATATGCCCACCTGTAGGACTACCACAATTGGGGGTTCTAGCAAATACAGTGGCAACAGCTGCAATAGCGCCTCCTGAGGTCAGGAAGAAAATTACACCTGATAGCCTAAAAATGGAGGACAAGATGCAGCGTTCCTGTAATGAACCCTACCCCACGGAAGAGTGGCCCTTCCAGTCCAATAAAGAGGAAGACATCTCTTACGCTGAACTCGAACCGAGTCACACCCACAAAACACCCCAAGAATGGTGGGGGTGCCTGAACTCGGCACGAACCGAAAAGACCGCTCCCTTTGACGAATATGATCAGCAGGAGAAAGAGCGGGAGCAGTGGATCACCAAATATTTCCGTCAGCTATTACAGTTGCAAGAAAAGCCGGGGGGATCCAGTGACGCTGCTAAAATTTCAAATGAAGATGGAGACCCCAGTATCCCTGAAGGGACGGTGTCATCCAAAACAAAAAGGCGAAAAAAGAAAAAGAAAAGCGGTTCTTCATGTACCGTGGAAGGAACAGACACGTCCGCAGATCCTGTGGAGAAAAAGGGGGACCGAGATGCCCTGCAGCCTAGAGAAAATGGAGAATTTGTCCCGCGGATAACCGAATATCCAGAGGGCCCAAGGCAGAAGTCATGTACCCCAAAGAAGTGTCTGTCCGGTGCCAACAGTGAGGAACCCTCAACCAGTCATCCCAGGGAAGCGGAGCCAGAACCAGTGAGTGACGATCCCTTGACCAGCCCTGAAGACACCCTGAAAATTGCCAGGCGTGACTGTGATCTACTTCGAGAACAATTGAAACTTGAGAGAGAAGATAATGCTGAGTTACAGAAGACGGTGCTCGCAATGTACTTTGAATCTGGAACAGAATTGGACGATCTCAAGACTTAGCTAGATACTGCAAATGCTACTATTTCCGGCATTGATGAAAAGCAAAGCCAATCTGATAAAATGATGACTAAGCTCAAGCGGAAGTATGAGGAGGCACTGAAGCAGATGACAGTCTTCCAGCAAGAGGTTCACACTCTTCGCATAGAGCTGAATGCCTCACAACAGGAGATCAACAGTGTCCGGACAGAGGTGGACGTATCTCAGAAAGAGGTTCAGACACTCCGCAGAGCACTGGATGCCTCACATCATGAGACCAACAGCTTCCGCACAGACCTGCAAGTTTCCAGAAAGGAACTCCACCGTCTCACTGAGGAGCTGGACATTTCTAAAGAAACAATTGTAAATCTTAATACAGATCTCCAAGTCTCCCAGAAGGAGCTTCAGACCCTCAACCTAGAGAAGGAAGTCTCACGCCAGGAGACTGTCATTCTCAAAGCAGATGTGCGTAAATGGAAGGAGGACTGCAAAGAGGCCCTGAATAGTACAGAGACTGAAAAAGGAGAAAATTTAAGATTACAAAGAAAAAACGTCAAACTCAAAGAAGAAAATTTTAATTTGACAAACGATGTCAAGGAAAAAAATGAAAAGCTGCACGAGCTTAAAGAAATAAATAGACTTTTGGAAGGTGAGAAGTTTGAAGCAGAGCACCGACTGCAGAACCAACTGCAAGGTCTGCGTACGCACCTCGAGAAGGCCGATGAAAAGCAGCGAACTCTGCAGGAAGAAAATCTGCAGGCTGTTAAATAAATTCAAGTGCTGCAGGAACGTCTGATGACCCAGTATGTCCCCGCAAAGCAGCATGAGAAACTGAAGGCTACCCTGAGTGTCACCAAAGCATCGCTAGAGGCCAAGCTTAGAACCCAGGTGACCCGGCACAAAAGGGAGCACAAGAAGGTCCAGAAACTAAAACAAGTAACTGTGGCCCGAGCAAAGAAATTCATAGTGCTTCACAATGCAATAAAAATGTGGAAGCAAACTCAGAGAAAGCAAAGCGTGCAGATAAATTCCCTGAGAAGAGACTTGCAAGACGCACTCAAAAAACAGGGATCTCTCGCGGATGAGATTACAGTCCTACAAGGACAAGTATTGACCCTGACTAAGCTTTAGTATCCCACGGCCACAAAAACCCATGAAGACAAGGGTACAGTGAGAGCTGGGAATACCGCTCGTCTGAAAGACAAGGTTGCAAAATTTGAAACACCTAAACAAGCACTAGCAAAACCTTCAGCCACCCAACGAGCAACAAAAGAAGGTACACGTGCTGAATCAAAACCAGAAGAATCCTTAGCTGATGAAGCTGAAAAGATGGGACATTCTCTGGAAGTGGGTGTGGAATTGCAACTTAACCCCAAAGAGGCTGAACTAGCAACCCCATTGAGTGGGAAAAGGGCAGAGAGACAGCTTCAAGAGTGGAAAACTCAAAGGGCTGTTTTTAAACGCTCTGCAACTGCTGCCATACAGTATGCCTACAATAAGACGAGCACCCGACGCGAGGGAAATCTCATGACCGCGCACGTAGCAAAAAGACTATACTTAGAAAAAGACCTCCTTGAGCGACTGAGGGGTGCTGATCTCAAGCACCTTCGGGAGGAGACACGAATAAACTGGAGAAAGGGCCCCAATCCCAGCAGGACTGAGGGTTCTTTTCCTCCATCCACTCTCATTCAAGTCACAGAGATATCTAGAATGAGAGTGGAAGGATTGGCTTTGGCCGTGGCAAGCCCGAGCGTCCCAAGAACAGGGGAGGTATGTAACAGGGGAGTTATCCCTGTTCAAGTAATGTGCCTCTAATTTAGCAGTGTGGTGGTTAACTGCTGGTAGTCAATTAACAAACACCACCTGCCTAATTAAGATTGCTTAGAAAAGCCTGTCTTTTGAGACAGGAAGATAGACTCCTTTGCTCACACCTGAGCTGAACTTTGGAGACAGAGCAGAGATTCCTTAGTCCACAACTGGGCTGAACCAGGGAAGGGACACTTGTCTTGAGCTCTGCCAGAAGAAATAGCAGAGCTGCTTTCAAGACACAGGGGAAACTTCTAAACCTGAATGCTGACACACCCTGAGGAAAAGGGAGCTGAACCAGGGACAGAGAAGATTTCCCCTCCAAACCACAAGGAACAGATAAGACTTTTATTTACAAGACTTTTTATATCTGTTCATTTCATGCTATATGTTTGGGGCTGGGAGACATGCTTATCTAAGGGAATTGTGAACCGCATAGTATTTCACTAGAAATACTCCCAAGTGAATAGAAGCTTTGTTTACCCCTTGTTTGGATGGTTTCCTGATGTTAAGGAAAAGGCGCAATAAAAGGCTTATTTAATTTCACCCTAATCAGTCTCCCTTGCATACCTCTGTGAGTGTCCGCCTACATACCTGCTAACATTATATTGTAGGAAATGCCAGAATAGTGGAAGAACTCTCTCCTACTTCCCTAGGCAGACTGCATGCCCAGGCAGAAGTATATTTTAACAGAAACGGTCTTTATTCTTCACAACAGCACACTGCAACTACACACAGCGTACACTGCAATCGGCCTCCAGACTCAGGAAGGTCCCTGGACTCACACCCCTGGCCATGTGCACCAAGGGCGGCCCTAGCTCTTCCCTGACTCCCTTGTGGAGTCAGAGGTATCAGTTCCACTCCCCTAGGGGAGGTGATGGAAGGTGGCCAGAGCCCTGTACCCATGCTTTATGATATGCTCTCTCAAGGGAGAGACAGACTGACTCAATTTGATGATGCCGCCCCTTAAGTACCGAGGGGGAGGGTCCAAGGTCTGAGCCCCTTATTGGGCAGAACACAGGCCTTAGCCTGCCTCTCCCCTTGTCACTCAAGGGAGCTGTTTGCTTGTGGGGGAAACCCTGGATTGGGCCTAACACTGCCTGCACTGATACCAGGATTTACATTTCAGGCAGGGTAGATTAGTACCCGAGCCAGGCATGGTAACATAAGATAATGGAGAAATATTTTATTTTAACCAGATTGGGGACCAAGTATTTGTCTGCAGGGTAATAATTTTCAATGTAGTAGCACAAATCATTCAGATTTTCAAACCATGCATAACGTTTTGAGTCATAATAGCGTGATTGATTAACTTGAAAATAATTACAGTTGTTAGTTAAAAAGATAATTTATTGCTAAAATATATTGACATTTTTTATTGTCTCTGTTCTACTTGTTTCTCTCAATTTCCAGCCAGTAGAGCTGCACTAGTAGAAAGGTTGGTATATGCAGTACTTAAATTAAATCAATACCCAATTAAAAATTGTTGTCAGCTCAATTGACTAAAGCGCAAGCTATTAGAGACTTTTTAACAGCTGGTATTATTTTCAGGTTTTTTTTCAAACATTGTCTATGTTCATAATTAATGCTAAATGCCAGTTTTGTGGCGTTATTTATTTCAAAGGTATATGCTAATTAAATACAATGGTAATCGAATCTGAATGTACTGATGTTGCACACATAATGCATGTACAAAAGGGGGAAGGAAAGGCTCTGTGAGTAAAAACACTGACACAGAGTTTGAATTAGGGGACCATGGTTCAATTTCCGGTCTCGGCTCCTTGTGACCTTAGGCAAGTCACTTTATCTCCCTCTGCCTCACGCACCATAAACAGATTGTAAACTCATCCGGGAAGGGACTGTGTCTGTAACATTCTTATGTGCTGCGTACTGCGCACTATACCGTAATTGTGAAGCTATTTGAGTCCTCATAGAGCTACAGTATTTCAAATAAAGTTATTATTACCATAGAATACATTTTAAATACAGATGTAGCAACCGTTATTGTGCCTGCTAACACATTTTGTCAGGAAATCAAGGACGCAATGTTGAAGGGAAGCTCCATTAAAAGCTCTCAGAAACCCCCAAAAATTACCACAACATATATATATATATGTATATGTGTCAAAAAGAGTGCTACTGGGTGTGGCTAAATGTATACAAGAAGAAACAAAGACGTCCAGAGCACAGTTGCAACTAATTTTGACAGATTTATTATAAATCATTCATCCTGATAATGTACGGGTTATTAAGAATTTATATTAGTGTTAGGTACCCTTGAGATGTGGTCTGCCGTGTAGGGGCTCAAGAGCTTACATCACTTTGGCCAAAATGTTAAACTAAAAGACCATTTTATTTAATAGTTATCTATACATATATATTTAGGCACTGTACCGTGTATAAGTTTCACTGGATGTGCACTGAGCTCTTTCTGTGTTTCATGTGTTCTGTCTCTGGTTTTAAATATATATTGCCATGCTCAGTAGCACTCCTCTGTGACACCTATATGCTTATATATGTTGTGGTTATTATGGGGGTTCAATATGAGCTTGTATGTGTCCTGTATGTTTTACAAATGAAATTGTAGCCAGTTTACTACTTCAGGGCCTTTGGAAACTGGTTTCATGTTTTGCATAATAATCTTAACACACATTTCTAGGTGCCCAAAGAATCTTCCAAATGATGGCTTCTTCTGTACATTTAGTTACAACTACAAGCCCCTATTTCTCACTACTTCCCTTATTGGTTATCAACTTGCTCCTATTTGTGGTCTCAGTGCCCGTGTTAAGAATTCATTTTGTGCATGAAAGTTATGGTGAAAGTTTTCAAATTTGGTACAGTGTGACTCCTTATAGGGAAATGAGCCTTTTAGCGCTTTTTCACCAGTTCTGCCTCTTTTGCATAACCGTTTGCCTGTATAATCTCACCTATCCTAGGGGCGCTCAACACCTGTCCTCAAGCTCCCCCAACAGGTCAGGTTTTCAGAATATCCCAGCTTCAGCTCAATTAGAGGCTCATGCAAAGACCAAGCCTCTGCGCCACCAGTGCTGAAGCGGGGACTGATTAAGCCACCTGTACTGAAGCAGGGATATCATGAAAACCTCACCTATTGGGATGGGCGGGAGGGGTGGCTTGAGGACTGATGATGAGCACCTCTTGCCTAGGACATGAACCCCATCCAACCAATAATCTGACACAGAAAGAGTGGTTTAAAATGGGGGAGTTTTTTTTTGTTTCAATTTTTTTATTGTTTTCAAAGAACCACACATAAAACAGTACATGTTACATAACAAGGAATACAACCGTATGGCTACAGAAGTAACAAAGCATAGGTGAGAATAAATACTTGCAATGTATCAACAAACATTGTGTCTTCGTCTTTTTTTTTGCTTGTGCTTAGATTTTCTTCTGGTAGCAATATGGGGGAGTTTTTTTTAGTAATTCCTCTACTATAATAAAGATATTTGTACTGATTTGCATATTTGATGTGGCTCGCAGGCTTATACGCTTTGGCCAAAGGCTTAACTAAATTACCCTTTTTCAAGAGATATATAGGTATTTCACTGTGTATTTTTTGTCACATTGGATGTTGCTCTGGACTTCTTTGTTTCTTGTTGTATAGATTTAGCCACGCCCAGTAGCATTCCTTTGGACACAAATACATTATATATATATATATATATATATATATATATATATATATATATATATATATATATATATATATATATATATATATATTGTGGTAATTTTGGTGGGTTTCTAAGAGCTTGCTGGGTATCTGTGTGTTTGTTAACTTTGTCCAGCTGGTCTCAGCTGTTTTGGAGGTTCAATGCTAGGACCATTCTTCCTCTAATTATAGGGGTAAATAAGAATTTTAATTAGCTAGTGTTAGGACCTGCAAATTGGTCATGCCTTGAAGTGGCTCGCAGGCTTATACGCTTTGGCCAAAGGGTTATCTAAATGACCCTTTTTCAAGAGATATATAGGTATTTCACTGTGTATTTTTGTCATATTGGATGTTACAACACTTTGGCCAAAGAGTTAAACTAAAAGACCATTTTATTCGAAAGATATCTATATATATATATATATATCTATATATCTATATATATATATATATATATATATATATATATATATATATATATATATATATATTTAGGCACTGTACCGTGTATATGTGTCATTGGATGTGCACTGAGCTCTGTCTGTGTTTCATGTTCTGTCTCTGGTTTTAAATATATATTGCCATGCTCAGTAGCACTCCTCTGTGACACTTATATGCTTATATATATGTTGTCATTATTTTGGGGATTCAATATGAACTTGTAGGTGTCCTGTATGTTTTACAATTCTTGTTCAGCTGGTCATGGCTGATTTGGAGGGTGGCTCCTCCTCCCTAGTTTGAAGCTCACCCCTCCCACTTTTAAATGGTTAAAAGCTCACTCCATTGCATTTCCCACTCTCAGGGGAACATGCTTACAGGTTGATTGCGACAACTCTAATACAGAGTGCTTTTCCTGGTAATGTACAGGTTAATAAGAGCTTCAATCAGACTTAGAACTATGCAACTAATTTTGACAGATTTATTATAAATCATTCTTCACTGGATGTGCACTGAGCTCTGTCTGTGTTTCATGTTCTGTCTCTGGTTTTAAATACAATTTCATTTGGCAAGATTTAGGCGTTGTGAGCATAAACTAAATGCAAAAGAAGCTTTTTTTTTTGTTGACAAGTCAGATGAAAAATAAACTCCTAATGTGAGCAATGTCTTTGTGCTAAAATGTTACAAATTGGGAGCAATAAATAAAACCCACCTTTAACCCCAAATTACAATGTTTACAAGCATTGTCAAGATAAACTTAAAATAAATAGTTATACTTGTCTAATGTTAACAGACAGGAACAGCTTAGCTCAATTATGAAACTGCACATTTAAAGCTGCAGTTCAAGCTGCCGTTTAAAAAAAATAAATACAAATTCCCCCCCATTCAATATGTTCATCAATACAATCTGCACACTGACAAGTGATTAGTTAAATTGCCGATGAATCCGTTCTCCTGTAATCGATTGCCAAATCGGGGGTATTTCATTCACAATAGTACCCAGGATGCAAAGTTCTGTGTGGAAGATCATGTGACCAAGCGGGCTCCTGGATCTTTGGAGGGGCTTGTCCTGAAGGCTCCTTGCAGCAATCACGTTGAGTCTGTTTTAGCAGACTGTACCTTGATGTGGATCTCAAATAAAGGGATGGGTAGGGAATAAAAGGAGAAACATATGTGTAAAACCTTTTAATAAAACATCTAAGGATAAAAACAAAGGTATTTAACTCACATTCTATGAGTTAAAAACGGGCAGTAGAGAGTGTTTAGCGAGTCTCTCACACTCGTGGTATAGAACGCCGACTTCCAGACCTCCTCACACCGGCAAGTGCTTCCGCATCAGGTGATCAGATCTTGTACGGCTCTCGCGAGATTTTCCTCTGTGTAATTCACTGCCAATGCTCCGGGAACAAAAAATAAATACAAATTCCCCCCCATTCAATATGTTCATCAATACAATCTGCACACTGACAAGTGATTAGTTAAATTGCCGATGAATCCGTTCTCCTGTAATCGATTGCCAAATCGGGGGTATTTCATTCACAATAGTACCCAGGATGCAAAGTTCTGTGTGGAAGATCATGTGACCAAGCGGGCACTAGATACAATTGGTGCACTGCTAAAGAGAGGGCAATGCGCCAGAGCCAGTCTCAGAAGAGGAAGGGGGTGTGACTTTTTAAATGGTTTCTATAGAAACAGAAATGCTTGCTACATTAGAATACATGAAAAATGTCTTTAAAAATGGTTTACTTTTTTTTCTCATAGTACCGAACTGATTTATTTAAAAAAACATACGTAGGATATTGCTTGAACGGCAGCTTTAAGACATAGGTCCAGGTTTACTAAATGATGCTAACACTGTTTGGGTCTACTCTGTTCAACTAATCTCATTCCAGAAGGTGGTGCCAACATGTTACACATTTATCTGCAATTTCATTACCTGTGCCTATGTTAATGCATTTTAGGCCAACAAAAAGAGAAAAAACTTTGAATGAATCCACAGCCAGCGCTAGTCAGTAATGTATAGGTTACAATATGTGTAACTGTTACCCATGTTATGTTTGAATAAACCCATATCTACATATACAGATGTAGCAGGCATGTTACCCCCCCCCCACCCCCACCCCTTTTCCTCAAGTGCCTAATTCAACCTAAATGGTGTCTGCTCCATTTAGCTTATTGTGCCCCCCCCCCGCTACAACACCCCAGTGGTATTTTAACTAATACAGTACCTTATGTCAGAGGCTCCCAACTCCAGTCCTCAAGACCCTCCAACAGTTTAGGTTTTGATGATATCTGGTTCAATCAGAGCTCAGTCGTTGACTGAGCCTCTGATTGAGTCACCTGTGCTTAAGCTGGGATAGCCTGAAAACCTGGCCGGGGGGGAGGTGGTTGTGAGGACTGGAGTTGAGAACTGCTGCCTTATGTACCATGAAAACAATTATCAGTTAGAAGAAAATAAGGTAATGTTAAAGTGACACATTTCTAGTTCTGGTTCATCGTATCGGCAAGACATCTTCAAGCTCTTTGTGATAAACTATATCTTGTTCAGAAATGACTTTGCCATCTGCTTGTATGAACACACCATTTGTCATTGTTTATCCACGGCACAAAGTTATCTTTTGGTGTTTGTGGCCTTAACTTTTGCTTATTTAGGGGGGATTAAGAGCAAACAAATGTAAGATACAAAAAAACATTTTATTACAATGTAGAAAGTCCATAACTCAAAATGATATGTATATTTCAGTATGTTTGCTTGTGCGTGGTTGAAAAGACAGCTGGCGCAGTGTATTTGCTTCAGCTTAAGGCCGTGCCTATAGTGCCGTCAATGGCGACGGCGACACGGCGGGTGACATCACCCGTCGCCGAAAGTTATGTTTCGCCGGGCGGCGGGGTCGTGGGATTCCGGCAATTTGATTTTTTCAAGGGCCGTCCACGTGACGCGACAGCCCCCGAAAAATCAAATGTTGCCGGATTCCAGTTTTGCGACGGCGCCGTCGCTCCATCGCCGTCTCACACACTATAAGCGCACGCGGCGGCAATGTATTTGTGTTCGGGCGACGTCGCGTCACCGTCGCCGGCACTATAAGTGCGGCCTTATGCAGAAGTATTTTAGCAATATCCATAAAAACTACTGTATAAGGGATTATCTTTTTGGTAGCGTTACGTGAGCACTTTAAGATGTTGTACATTGTTGTTCTCTTTAACCCTTTGGATGCCCCAAGACATAGTCATTACGCCATGGGCTCTGGCTCGCCTGGGGCTACATGACAACGTGGCTACTTCATGCCCAAAGAGTGCTCCCCCCCCCCAGCTTTGATAGTGTCCTGCATTCCCACGGAGCGCAGAACGCAAACTGAAGTCTAGGGACACTCCTCTTCCATTTTCGGGTTAAGGACTGACAGGGTAATGTGGCAGCGCCGTTCCAGAAGGTCCGTGGAACTCTGGTTCCGCGGCCCCTCCAGCACGCAAAGGGTTAAAGCATTACTGTTTATCTTCACCCTTTTCTTCCTTTTTTTGCACCCTTCTTTTCAGTGTCAGCCTCTCTATTCCATGACCACTAATGACGAAAGAACAGTCTGAAATCCTCCCTGATAACAGCTTCACTTTCTTCACTAAGTTCCATATTCTATATGCGGTGAAGTCATCTTCTTTCAGCCCATAAAAAAAAACACAACAACAATTGGATTTGAAGTTGTTTACTTTTGACACTATTCTTTTTCACAGTTTGACTTTTGGATCTACAGTAAATGTGCACAGCTATTAAATACTCAGGAAATTATAAAAATGGAATAAAATATTGGTCCATTAAATGCATAATAATCCTTTGTTTTTTATGTTTCACATGGTTCACGAAGATAATGTTGCGAAAAGATATATAAATGTGCTTAATTATTTTAATCGTGGAAGAAGCACATTGAAAATGTTAACGTGTTACCATAATTATACTGAAGTTTTACAAAAAGGCTTCTCATAATTTGTTGTTGGGAATATGTTCTCATTCGTCAGTTTTATCTAATTTGAAATAGTAAATCTAATTTGGAAATTATTTTGGAACATGTTTTGGAAAGCATCAACACACAAAATCTTGCAATAATATGACCTAAAGTACAAATATATGCACACATCTATCCTTTAATACAGTTCTATTAATACTGTATATTTTAATATGACCTTATGAATATCATGTTTTTTTCTGAACTCGTGCATTTTATTTGTTTAATTTTAAAAATAGTTCTACATTATGCTGTCTTGGTCAATTAAATATGTTGTTTTAACTTTCAAATTATTTGATTAATGTAACGATGCTCGTCTCTAGACAGGAAGCGACCTGCCAGGCTGAGGTACGATATACTGTATAATCACTGACCTGAACCGAACCGTGAGATAGTCCTGAATTGAGAACAGAGTAGTTGGTGTCACAGGCTGGGATCGAGGTAGGCAGGAGGGGTGCAAGGTCGGGGGTCACAGGCTGGGATTGTGGAAGGTGGGAGAGGTGCAAGGTCGGGGATCACAGGCTGGGATTGAGAAAGGCGAGAGAGGTGCAAGGTCGGTGTCAAAGGCTGGGATTGAGGCAGAGGTGCAAGGTCGGGGTCACAGGCTGGGATCGAGGCAGGCGGGAGGGGTGCAAGGTCGGGGGTCACAGGCTGGGATTGTGGAAGGTGGGAGAGTTGCAAGGTTGGGGGTCACAGGCTGGGATTGAGACAGGCGGGAGAGGGGCAAGGTCGGGGTCACAGGCTGGGATTGAGGCAGAGGTGCAAGGTCGGGGTCACAGGTAGTGGTTGAGGCAGGCAGCAGAGGTGCAAGGTCAGGGTCACAGGCTGGGATTGAGGCAGGCGACAGACGTGCAAGGTTGGGGTCAAAGGCTGGGATTGAGGCAGGCGGGAGAGATGCAAGTTCGGGGTCACAGGCTGGGATTGATGCAGAGGTGCAAGGTCGGGGTCACAGGTAGTGGTTGTGGCAAGTGACAGACGTGCAAGGTCGGGGTCACAGGCTGGGATTGAGGCAGGTGGCAGAGGTGCAAGGTTGGGGTCAACGGTAGGGGTTGAGGCAGGCGGCAGTGGTTCAAGGTCGGGGGTCACAGGCTGAGTACAAGCAAACTGGAACACAGGTGTCTGACTGGAACAAGCTGAAACCATGCTCTGGCAACTTCCTGGAGGAAGTCCTTCATTTTTTATAGGCAGAATGCCATTAACCAAGATGGCCACAGTAGCTGCAGTGTGGACAGAAGTGACGAAAGTATGCCAGGAAACAATATGGTAATCAGAGCTTCAGTGTGGGTGCTGAGAGCGCTGAAGCCTCATAATTAAACAGTGAGGTTCACAAGGGGCCCTTCTTTATACAATGGCGGTCAAGTCTAGTTTAATTTGAATGTTTTGATAATTATTACTGTTTCCACAGCATGAATAATAATAATCCCACTTCATTTGAATGGATTACCACAAACAACTGCAATTCCATCTCAAAAGATCAAATTCTCTTTTTTTTTAAATTCATATAAAAAGGTTATTGGATGAGGTAGTACTTATGATTAAGCGGACGCTTCTGCCTCTGGGTTAATCGCCAAGTTATTGAAATTAACTTCTGAATATTCATACCCCATATGACTTCTAAAACTTTAATGTGGCTTGTTCGGCTGTAGAACAATTTATAAAGATACTATCACTGCAGATGAGAGCACATTTGGGGAAAGACTTTAACTGTACCCTGAAGAGTATGTACCATACCTCACAAAGACTCTATTCATTTTGTGAAATAAGTATGCAAGTTTGGATGTGATGGGAATTTTATTAGACATGACTTGCAAGTCTGAAACGATTTTAAAATACCATGGCAGGTAGCAGACACGTTGATTTTTAACACCATATTGCGGCTATCTTTTATCTGGCAGAATTGCATACATGCGCACACTTCAACAAAAACGTTTCAGGAACAACAGAAACAATATTTGCGGACTGCATTTTGACACCTTTGTCCATCTCTTTTCCTCTGTCCGGGATCATATTGCTCACAACTGGGTATTCTGTATTAAGCCTTTTCAGCTTCTCGCATTCTTTTTGGCGTTTCTCACCCAGGTTTGACTTTATATGTTTTAAAGGGGCAGTTCCTCCTAGGATTTCTTCCCTTCAAAGTGAACTAATTCTAGTGACATGTTTAAGGGGCTTAGCCTGGGTAATTGATCAAAAAATTGAACCCAAACCTGAAACCCATGAGTATTATTTATTTTTTAATGTCAGACTTGGGAGGGTTTTAATTTCTCCTTGCTACTTGCTCTCACCTCACTACCCCCCTCTCTCGCTCTTCTAACCCTCTCCCTCCCCCTTTCTCTCTTCCCCTTCTCTCCACCCCTCCCTCTCCCTCCCAGAATATCATCCACGCCTCTTCCTTATTAGAGGTATATTTAAAATAGCAGTCACTTTTGGTGTTTATTTTTCTCCCAGATACATTATTTCGGTGACCCTGAACTAGCAGTTCTCGATTCAGTTGTAACCTCTTCACTATAGGTCATGTAAGTGGCCTTTTACGTGTCTTGTCATGTTCCTCTTGAGTTGTTCCCCAAATGAAAACTTTGTCTATATAAACCGCTGTTCCTGACATATCATTGAAACGTCGTTATACTGTTCAATGGATAATGCCAGGTGTTGTAAAATCTACCAAATGGGGTGTTGAGAGTACACATGCGGGAACTTTCCTTTTCTAAGCCCACCTGCCAAACCCTTGCTGACCCATCCCAATTTTGAAACAATACGACAACAGCTAAATCTTCAAAGATTTTGCACTTTGTGGGCAACTGAAAATGTTCCCTTTTATAATTTCTTATGCTCCATGCACAGGCTCATCGAAACATTGAAACTTTGAAACATTGAACTTTGATAACCAGGTTCTCTTTGCACTTCGGCTTTTAGGTTATCTTATAGTGCAAATGGAACCAATGGATCACATGACATTTGGCTGCATATTGTTTCTGTAGGAGGGAGTCCCAGCGCCAGTGAATACACTGGTAATTATCTGGAGAACCTGAGGTCACTAGCACTAAGAATAGTGAGGTTCAGCAGGACCCTGTGGTTCCAATTATGTAAAAAAAAACTGGGTGTGTTTGAAGCCCTGCTGCTATAATAGGGCAACTCCTCAAGGGCCGTTGACAGGTCATGTTTTCAGGATAACCCTGCTTCAGCACAGATGACTCAATCAGAGGCTCAGTTGAAGACTGTAGACTGTAGATTCAGATTCAGATACTTTGCACCGAATAGGAGCGAGCTGCCATATGAGAGTTATAAACGCTCTGGAAACGGTAACTTTTTACATTTGTAATCTTTTAAAATAATTTTTTTACATTTTTTCGCACCTGAAAAAGGGCAAGTCTAATCTAGTTCGCGATCCTGGGTGAATGTTTAGCACAGGGGTAGCCAACTCCAGTCCTCAAGACCCCCCAACAGATCAGATTTTTAGGAAATCCCTGCTTCAGCACAGGTTGCTCAGTCTCCCACTGATTGAGCCACCTGTGCTGGAAGCAGGGATATCCTGATAACCTGACCCAGTTGGTAGCCCTTGAGGACTGCAGTTGGCTTCCTCTGGTTTAGCACATCTATACTTGATGCTTACCGAAAAGTAATCAGTTACTTTGCAAGAATATTTGGTCTTGCTAAGAGATGGGCGGATTTGTATCTCAGCGGATCAGTCTCAAAAATGGAGATCCGCCTTTTTTTTTTTTTAACATTGTCAATCCATCCGCGGATTCCGCGATCTGTTGACGGATTTGAAGAATCCAATCTGCGGAATCCGCCAGCCGCCTTGTGGAATCCGCGGATGGATTGTTAAAATTCACCAACGGATTGCATCCAATGGTGGTTTTTGGATGAATCGTTGCGGATTGAAACTGTAACAATCCGTCTGAGGATTTCACACGGCGGAATGGATATTGAGTGGCAAATTCGGGAAAATCTGGAAAACAGATTTGAACTGGGTCATCCAGCTCTAGGTTTGCTGACTAAAATCAAAATGATATGATGGTCTATATAGGCGAAATAGCCTTTTTATTTATAAAGCCCTTTTTTTCCCCGATTTGTTTTTAGGATAAGCATATTTTTTTTTTCTATGGGGAAGTTTAATTTACCACGAAATATCACAGCTGACTTCCTAAATCTATTCACTTTCTTATTGTTTTGATGAAATTCAACACACAAGCCGTTCGTGCCTTTCCTCTGAGAATTGAACAGTTCACTGTCGGCAGCTGTATCCACATGGGAATCTCTTAACATATGCTAGTATCATCGCAGGAATACAAAATGTAAGATAAAGTAATCAAACAAACTTTGCCTGTTAGTTATTTCCACAGCTCAGAAAATGACTGGCCCTTTTCCATACATATAATTGATTTCCACATATAATCACATGTTCATATACCAGTATGATTTCTTTACTGATAACACTACTGGGAGCCCAATGCACATTTAGAACAAAAATCCAGGTGCAAGTGTAAGAATGTAGCTGCAGGCATCAATGTTATAAAACAGGTCCTCCCTGTCTATTATTAGATTTCTGTTGTAACTTGGCAAGTCCACAGGCTCATCCGTAATTGGAAGGAATTACTGTACACCAGGGGTTCTCAACTCCAATCCTCAAGCCCCCTCTCTCTCCTCCCCCCAACAGGTCAGGTTTTCAGGATATCCCAGCTTCAGCACAGGTGGCTTAGTCAAAGACTGAGTTTCTGATTGAGTCACCTTGCTGAACCAGGGACTGATTGAGCTACTTGTGCTGAAGCTGGGATATTCTGAAAACCTGACCTGTTGAGGGGTCTAGAGGACTGGAGTTGAGCACCCCTGGTTTAATTATAATGCTTTTTTGGCCCAGTGCCTTCATTCAATTTATGTTTGTGGGACATTCAACTATCTGGTCTAATTTCCACACAGTTCCTAAAACTTGCACCCTATTAAAAATGCTGCTATAATAACTTTATTCTCCCTTTGATCAGCCCCTGCTCCTCCTTTTTAACGGATTTCCATTAAGAGATGTGTTGATTACATGTTTTCTCTCTACGCCATGAAGTTTCTACTCTCCTCTACCTCACCGACAATCTTTTGCTAAACATTCCCTCCGTTCAGTTAATTTTTTTTTAAATATAAAAATACATGTACCACATTAGCTTAAGGAGAAGGTAAGGATAATGAGTGAATGCTTTTCCCTATAACTGTGAAGCAAGAACTCCAAGACCAAATACGATCTATGGATGGTCATAAAGGTCACGTGAATTCCGTGTTCGTTCATGTTCCTTCCATAAATATTTAGGTAACAATTAAAATCTCTATTGTACGATCTGCATGCATTTTATGTTGCATGTCTACATTCATTACCTGGCACGGGAAGCAGACAGTGCAACTGCAAATAAATATATTTATAAGGAGCCCCACATTCTTGCAACGTTTGATTAGTTAATATAAAAAACTAATTTTCCCACTTACAAAGCAAACATAATTTAAAAAAATATGTTGGAGTTTTCAACACAAATTAATTTCCATTTCCTAGTTGTATCCCAATCAGATTATTGTTATGACTGACTCATGGTGTGGTTGCAATGAAGGGAAATTACTCATCATATGACATCTGCAATACAATCTTTAACATGTAGTTATTTCTGATATGCTCTCCGTCTCAAACTATATTATATTTTGATGTAATTTAATTATTACAAAGATCTAATATACTAATCATGTCCAGTCTAAAGTGGAGTGTTATGTATTTGCTCTACGATTGCTGCAAAGTTTGTCAAGTTGAAAATGATCTTGTTATTACATGGTTGAGAGGCATCAAAGTTATTTTTTTTTGCTGCATTATGTTCCAGATTTGCAACCAGTTACAATGAAGCTGGATAAGGTCATATAGTCTTTACTAAACCCGATTAATATCGGATCTCCTTATCTCAGTTGAAATTCTGATCAACATTAAAATGTCAATTAAATTGAAAAGATGCAGTTCCATTTAGGACCATTTGTTAACTTTTTATTTTCCATGGAAACCCTCAACTTCATTGTGAAATTCTATGCACTTCAGCTGTTTTTATTGTGCAGGAATATTCCTGCATTTAACTATTTAAAAAAAAAACATGTCTTCATAGCTCTGCGGAGATCACTTCGCCAGTAAAAACAGCATTTCCATTAGTTAGATATTAGCATTAACAAAGGTTATATGTCCTGTAAATGTGTGGATTGTAGGAGATGTGTGCAGAGGTGGAAACATGAGACTTATTTAATCAGCCGAAGTTTCAACAACAGAAAATACCGTCTTTTCCTAGCCACAAATGCAGCAACAAAAAATACAGCTTCCCCAGCGTATTAAAGTCTGTAGATGTCTGTGTAGATACTTGGGGTCCCTACTGTACATACAGTATCAAGGACACACACAGGTGGCCTACATGGCTCAGCTATCCTCCCCCAAAGTACAGCAAGATAAATCAGAGGCTTTTCTGTGATCAAATCCAGCAGCATAAAGTCCAGACCTTCCGTTGATAAAAGTCCCTCTGTGTCAAGGACACATACTGTACATGTTGTCTGCACGTCCTGGTGTCACTGTGCAGCTAGGACACTTACATGTGGTCTGCATGCCCTGGTGTCTCTATGTAGCAAGGACATGTACATGAGGTCCGCACGCCCTGGTGTTACTATGTAGCAAGGAAATGTACACGAGGTCTGCACGCCTTGGTGTCCCTGTGTAGCAAAGACATGTACATGTGGTCTGCACACCCTGGTGTTACAATGTAGCAAGGACATGTACATGTTGTCTGCACGCCCTGGTGTCACTATGTAGCAAGGACATGCACATGCGGTCTGCATACCCTGGTGTCAATGTAGCAAGGACATGTACATGTTGTCTGTACAGAGACCAGGGGAGAGAGA
Organism: Ascaphus truei; assembly: GCF_040206685.1. NCBI lineage: Eukaryota > Metazoa > Chordata > Amphibia > Anura > Ascaphidae > Ascaphus > Ascaphus truei. Next base: position 40,930,051 of record NC_134496.1, read on the forward strand.
CAAACACTTCCATGTCCTGCCCTTTAAACCACTGCTACACTCAGCTGGGCTGGTTAGTAGCTCTGCCTTCCTCCAGCAGGGATTAACCATTCTCTGGCCAACATCCGACAGCTCTAGCTGCTGATAACAGACTAGCCCCCATTACAGGGATATTTGTTGAATCTGCCACATATGTCCAAAGTGTAGCAAACATATTATCTGAGGATTTTTACCTTATTAATCACTATATTTTTGAGTGGGATTCACTTTAAAAAGCAATTTTCGGTAGAAGTTGAAGACTTCTCATAGCAATTAAACTACTGTACTGCTAATTGCAAAGTGATAAAATAGCAAAACAGTAATTAGAGCAAGAAAATAGTGAAGGTAGTAAGCTCCAGGAGATCTACACTTATGCTGAATTTAAGGTAATTCGTGCACTGCAGGGTCTCTACCTGCATTTTCTCTTAGAGAATCCTTAATAGCCAACTTGGATTTTTCCTTGGAGGCTGCTTTAAACTCACATTTCTCCCAAGTGAACTTTATGGACTTCATGTTAATAGGGAGCCAAAAGAATGACAGCAACAGCTGCACAGAAGAGACAGCAACAGTAATTAAACAAGATAATCAGGAACCCTGCAAAGGAATCCAACTGTATATAAAAGTTTCACAAGGAGAAGACCAAACAATGAGTACTGTAGCTAACACCACCAAGGTTTTCAATATCAAATACAGTAGAGTCTCAGTTGACCGACACTACATTTTATCCCACATGCCCCCCCCCCCCATCATTTACCAGGCTTAACAGTGGCACAGTGGGAGCGGAACAGCACAGGAGTCAGACAGCTGTAGAACAGTAGAAGACCATGTCAACCGAGGGTATTAATTCAAACAGCGGGCAGCGGTGGCTTGGCGGCGGCAGGAGAAGACATGCGATCGGAGCAGGCGCAGAGCGCACAGGAGACGGCAGGGGAGGAACGCATTGTAACACCGGAAGTTGACTGGCATCTGACTTCCGGTGCCGGCAGAATGTCAATAAATGTCAGAACTGCTTCAGAGAGGAAACTGTGAAGAAGTTGCTGCCCCAGCCAAAGCCGAGGCAGACAGTGGGTGAGAGGAAAACCAGTAGTACCCTAGCAGAGAGTTCGGTAGTGCTATCCCGCCAAGCAGGAGGGTCTGGTACAGTGAATACTCTGAACGATTAAGAGTCCAGGGGATCACCCTACTACAATGCTGTACACATAGCTCATACCTTTCCGAAGTACAGACCTGCAACTATAACTCTCCATACTACATCAATGAGCTCCACCGCCGTGCCGGCACCGGGATGGTATCTGTGACATTGTGGGACACTAGCGCAGTGATAGTTACATATGTCAGGCTCCTATGTGTGTAGTATATCATTAGCGGGTTACCTGGGGTCCTCTGAGTCGAGAGTCAGTATTTGGACTGATTGACTTCACAACTATATTCCTATAAAGTATTGTTGACCCAAAAGACACGTGTCGCTTTGTGTTGTCTGACCAGTTTCATTCCATACAGAGGAGTGGGCTCAGGTCCCCACCCCAGTAGTTGTATATCTGAGGGAAATAACGAGGGGTTACATATACAGTACAACAGAGGTCAATACTCCAACTACAGTATCCCACTCAACTGAACACCTCCACAAAGGAAGACCCCAGCGGTGATGAACCTCAAGCACTAGGCATTTAGCCTCCTATCTCCAATTTAGAGATCACATATAAGGTAGAGACCTATGTAGATTTGAAAGCTTATGCACAAGATAACCTTGTACACTTGATATGCTGGTCTATTAAAGGTATCTCAGCCTTGAAATGTGTTCAAAGTTTTTGTGTCTTTTCACTAACCTCACAGAGAGAATGTGACTTTGCCTGAAAAGCTTTACTCCTTTTCAGGAGAGATATATTCATTATTAACACACAAGACCTTTATTGGTAAGCACTAAAATACCCTGTTTGAACATTCCCACGATGCTTGGTTTTATGTACAGTAAAGTAGAATAGTTTGATTGTCATGGATTGCTCAATTGCCGACGATAATTGTATTTACCAGATAAAAACAATCTGTGCTGCAAGTGGGAAATATAGTATAAATGTGCAAATATATTTACTTAACTATAAACCTACAATAAATGACACTGTTTTTTCCACTGAAAACAGCCAAGGCTTTGATGGTATTAAAGCATTATATGCCATTCTAATAAGGAACAGGTTGTTATCTAAAATAACCTTCCTCTCCTGCAATGGAGAGGCTATTCTGCTTAGGGAGAGAGTGCCACATTTCATATGATAGCCCTGCTCTCCAGTAATGCACACAGAGAGACTGAGACTGTTTACTTTAGTCCCAAGTGCTATATAAAGTTCTTGGGACTATATACAGTATCTATATACAGTATCTATATATATCCCCTCAAATCCACCTTTAAATAACGTATGTTTCCCTCATGCACGCTAGCTGTAACTTTTTCTCTTTTTTTACATTTTTGTTCATTTCCATATTTTACATTGTGTATATAATAATAATAATAATAGCATGTTCGTGTATAGCGCTACTAGCTTTACGTAGCGCTTTACAGAGACATTTTGCAGGTACAGGTCCCTGCCCCATGGAGCTTACAATCTATGTTTTTGGTGCTTGAGGCACAGGGAGATAAAGTGACTTGCCTACGGTCACAAGGAGCTGACACCGGGAATTTAACCAGGTTCCCCTGCTTCAAACTCTCACTGAGCCACTCCCTCCCTAGTTCATATACTAATTTGGAACAGATAAATATTGCTCTGATAAATGATTGCTTCCAATAAAATACCTTATTATCTCAAACGGTTATCTCACTGAGTTCCCATGGTCTCGTATGAGTATATTTGATTTTTATCTCCAAATTTCATTGTAATCTTTTATAATTACTGGAACATTTTTAGTGTTAAGAGTTCAGAAACTTTTTAGGCAACACTAAAAACTGGCACTAATAGTTTGTCTGGGGGCCGCTTGTGCTATTTTACCTTTTCCCCAAAATATCATTATAGTAAACTTTGTTACAGATTGTGTTTTCTCAAGCATGATTAGTAGTGTTTCAGACCAAAGCAACCAGAAACTTGTTTTATTACATGAATTTAATGGACCCTGAAGCAAACTGAACACAATAACGAAAGAATATGTGGAAATAGGGCATTTGTGGGCTATTTACCATGTTTCCATCTACATTTTATTAAAAGTATTTTTAATTTAAGTCAGATCAGCGTTTCACTTAACGAAGAATGTATCCCAAAACACTCGTGTATACCCATAGAACACTGAGGCCATCAGATGTTCTATTTACATTACCTCATTGAACAGTATTTATTGTCTGCTAATTTGCTAGTTCAGTTTGCTCATTTAAAAGGGGAAACAGCATTACTGCTTTATTTAGGAAGAAAAAAACCTATTTACATAAAAACTGATTGGGAATTAAAGGAGCAATACAAGCCATTTTTTTGTATTTATTTTCTTATCCTTTTTTAAAATACACTTGAAGCAGGGGGTCTCCAGAGCTAAAACCCATTAATATCCGTCTGGCAATCCCCTGCTTCCCGAGATACTTACCCCTGAAGAGGGTGTCGGTACATCTTGCAAGTTCAGCTCCGTAGACCCCCTGCTTCAACCTTATGAGAAATAATAATATAAAAACGGCCAGCTTGGATTGCCTTTTTAAGAGATAATGTTATCAGATGCAGAAGTAACTGATTAGCTAGGTTGGTTTAGTAGATGAGGTTGAAAAAAGACATCTGTCCATCGAGTTCAAACTATGTTACATTTAGACTACAGATACTTATCCTATATTTCTATTTACATTATATTGGTATTTTGATCCAGAGGAAGGCAAACAAAAAACCCCAGAAATGTAATTTCATTCTAAGTTATAGATTGCAATGAATGAAATGATAATACTTGCATAATAAAGTAAAACAAAACATAATTGGGCTGTTATAGCGTCTGAGTTGGAATATCGGCGTACACCGGAGTTCACAGGAACATTGGCCCGAAGGTCAGCTGGTTTCCGTGACGTCATCGCAGTGGGAGGTGTCTCCAGAACGCGACGGAGGAAGCTAACTCCTTACCAGCTTTCAGGGCACGAGAGACGCCAGCACCTCCGTGACGGATTTCCAGCTGATTCAGGCCTGTTGACTGCGAGACCTGCGCTTATCCCAATTCAAGATCAAAAGATTAGTGAATTCGCGAGCGCGATTCCAATTGTCTGTTTTAATGTTTTATTACATTTTTGATAGCAGTAAGGGCTGCCAACAGGGGGGAGCACCGGGCCAAGTGTCCCGAGACCGATGGCTGTGGGGATGCCCAGCTGGCTAGCACTGGAAGTTGGGCCCGGCCAGATGTTGGGCCCAACGTTTTTGCCCGCTGTCGGTCCTCTCGTTGCCACTAGGCCCTGGCTCTCCCCGGCTGTGGGCCTCCCTCACTGTCCCATGAGAGGGCCTCTAACGTCGACGAGTGCCAGAACCTGGGCTCAGCTTTCGGCACACACCGGCTTGAGTGAGATGCTTGTTGTGGGTCAGTGAGGGAGGCCAGCAACTGTGGAAGAGCAACTGTATGTAATTGGGGAGTCTTTTTTTGCATGTATTTGTGGGATGGGCGGGTTGTATGTATTGGGGGGGGGGGGTGGATGGATTTGTATGTATTAGGGGTATGTTTTTTTTAAACGTATTTGGGGATGGGGGGTTGTATGCATATGGGGGTGTTTTTTTTGTATTATTTGGGGGTGTTTTGTTTTGTATGTATTTGGAGGGTGGGTGTTTGTATGTATTTGGGGGTTCAGGATTTGTATGTATTTGGGGGGGTGTTTTAAATATAAATATATATTTGGGGGTATTTTTTGTTGTATCTATCTGGTGGTGGAGTTTTTTTGTATGTATTTGGTAGGTGGGGGGGTGTATGTACTTGGGGGATGGGGGGTTGTATGTATTTGGGGGTGGAGGGGGTTGTATGTATTTGGGAGGTGGAGGTTGTATGTATTTGGGAGGTGGAGGGGGAGAGGGGGTGGTTGTATGTATTTGGGGGTTGTATCTATTTTTTGTATGTATTTGGTAGGTGGGGGGGTGTATGTACTTGGGGGATGGGGGGTTGTATGTATTTGGGGGGTGGAGGGGGTTGTATGTATTTGGGAGGTGGAGGTTGTATGTATTTGGGAGGTGGAGGGGGAGAGGGGGTGGTTGTATGTATTTGGGGGTTGTATCTATTTTGGGTGTTTTTTGTATGTATTGGGGGGTTGGATATATTTGGGGAGTCGAGGGGTTGAAAGTATTTGGGGGGTGGGGGTTTTGTATGTATTTGGTGTTTTTTTTTTTAAATATTTGGGATTGGTGCCTTATTGTATATATATTTTGTGTGTGTGGGGGGTGGGTAATTATTGTGGGGGGATTGTGTGTGTGGCCGGGGGAGGAGGGAATGAGTGTGAGGGGGGGGGATTGAGGGAGCGGGATTGAGTGAGGAGGATAATTGATGAAGGGGGGGGGGAGAGTGAAAGGAGAGAGGGGGTGTAAGAGAGGGCAAAATACAGTGCAGAAAGATGTAACAAGACTCGCTGTCTGGTGCCGCGGTCGAAGAAGCAAAAGTCTGCGGTCCCAGATATGGCTCCTGCAACGGTCACGCCATGGGGGATCCACGCTACCTAATGGGCCTCCCAGCCATGTTAAACCTCTGGTACCATGACCACCACGTTTGCATGACCACGGGTGGCAGCAGCACCGAAGCTTGGCTACATCTGTACGTCTGTGTAACAACTGTACATACGCACAACATTACATGAGATTGTTCATCACAACAGACTTTCACGGTAGTATATTAAAATAGATCTGTTATTATTGTTGTAATTCAAATAATATAATGATATTCCAAATATTACATGCGTGTTGTTGTATTGTTATTATCGTAGTCTTATAATATAATAGGAGACAAAAAAAATAGTAAATCATAAATCTGTCCCCATGTAAGTGGTATTTAAGTTTCTTGGCTGGCCTCCCTCATAAGTAAATCATGTAATACATTTGCAGCAGACTGGAGTGTGCAGTATCTTGGAGCCAATAATTCCTAAAACCTTTCATGGATCATCTGTGCAATCGGAACACAGGTTTAATTTACACCATAAAAACATCCTGACCACAAACAAAATTGATGTAAAAAATTATAAGGATGTCTTAAAAATGTTAATATGGCTTTATCAGGATAAATGAAGACATTGCAGGAAAATATGGGATTTTGATGACCAAGCTGATGAAAAGTTTAATATACAAACAAGAAATAAATACAATTCAAATAAATACATTGACATTTTCAATAGCAGAAGCACAAGTTTATAGGCTATAAAACAATGAATTAAAGGACACCTAGGTTGAAAAAAAAGAATGTTAAAGTGGCAACATTATCTTGTATGAGTGGTAACCCAGATAAGTAAAGTGTATTGAGAACTATTGTTCAACTTGACACTTTATTCAATTTTACATACATGACTTTCCTGTAATGTTATTTTTAATGTGTTGCATACAGGACAATGTAATGAAAATAACAAGTCATACATTGACATGACATTCCGTGACCTCCAGTTCATAAAACAATATCTTTGCATTTCTTGGGAGGATCAGTGATTGCATAATATCCGTGAACCAAAGCAGAAGATGGAACGCTTTTGCAAGAACATATGAACATCTCTGCTACACTGATTGTGTTATGTAAACGGATACCCTCCATCAATTCAGCTCGTCATAATAAAGTAAAGAATAGTAGTTGGAAAGAGCATGTTATGGATCATTGATCTTCTCTGGGAACAATATAGAAAATGTTTAACTATCCCTTGGAAAAAAAAACATATGTTCAATGATTTAGCCAGTTTAAATAACATTTATCAAGTGTTGTAAAACACAACTCAATTCCTATTGGTTCTTGCCAATTTGTAAGAGTTAAAGACACATTTAGGGGCAGATCCACAAAGATCCCATAGGCTATTTATTGTAACGTTACCCAAAATTATTGTAACAACTCTTAACACCTATCCACTAAGAAGGTTAACGTTAGAAAATCCTCGAGTTAACCAGTAAAATAGCGTATGGATAACTTTTGATGGATGTTAGGCTTTCTCGTATGTTTCCCCATTAATGTTAATGCAGAGAAATAGCATTACGATAAATAGGTCACACCAAAAGTTACTGTTAATCACAGCCACACCATGATTATCATAGCGTTATTTTTGTGACTTGCCTATAATGATAATAAAGGCAGGTCTAAAGTGGTACCCTAATACATTGTTTGGGTACGGCACTTAACATTGAAATAGAAGTGTCATAAAAAGATTTTTTTTTTTAAATAAATCAGTTCTGTGCTATGAGCAAATACTTGAAGCATATTCTGGTACACCTAATTTTGATCTCTGCCCTCTCTAGCAGTGCGCCAATTGTATCTAGTGACTGCCTGGTCACATAATCTTCCCCACAGAACTTTGCATCTTTGGTCCTCTTCTGCTGCACTTACAGACACTTTTCCCGGCTCTCTCCCCCCCCCCCCACCCTCTCCCTGTTGGTGGCCCTGGGTATCAGTGATGGATCATCAGGTATTAGTGCTGGGGCAGCAGGTCAAGGTGCTGGAGCAGCATGTACGCGTGCTGGAGCAGCATGTATCCGTGCTGGAGCAGCATGTAACCGTGCTGGAGCAGCAGGTATCAGTGCTGGAGCAGCAGTTATCAGTGCTGGGTCACAGGTGAAGGTGATGGAGCAGCAGATGAAGGAGCTGGAGCAGCAGGTATCAGTGCAAGAGCAGCAGGTAAATGAGCTGGAGAAATAGGTGAAGAAGCTGCAGCAGCAGATATCAGTGCAAGAGCATCATTTGAAGGAGCTGGAGCATCAGGTGTCAGTGATAGGCATGGGCATTCCGATTAGGTAATATGGCTGGAACGCATGTTCGTTAATTGAAATGCACATTATATTTTCCCCTTTGCACATTGTACTGTTTCTCACATCCCTGTGCTATTAGCATACCGCTACTGCAAATATCGCTATGAAGCTTCTTTTGGTGGTGGACGCTATATTTGCATATGATTAGCTTTGTGGATACCGGTTAAACTCGGAGAACATTACATCTGTTACCTATTAAGGTGACATCACATTATTTGGCCCCAATTTACCAGGGCTTTGTGGATCTGCCCCTTTGTTTAAACCCTTTGCATTTTAGAGGACCCTACAAGACACCGTCTCTAAGTAGTGCTATGCCATGAAACATACGAGCCCTATCACATGAATGGTTGGCTTCTGGGTCAAGAAGCACTAGTAATTAGGGATCAATATCACAGCAGTGCTAAGCTGCAAAATGAGACTATTACAAGCATTTTGCACATGGTTAGATGTTTGATAATACTATGGTTTGATTGAATACTTCCTCCAAGTCTACAGAATATGATTTATTGTGAAACACTATTTTGGGGGAAGTTCACCCTAAACATGTTTTATATGATTTAAAACATTTTTCCAAAGCCATCTCTGCTTTGGCCTCTTGAATATGTGAGATGGATCCACTATACAGTATATAGTCTATAATCATTGCTCAAATTTGTACTGTAGAATTCAGTACAATGCACACATGTAACTATAAAGCACATACTGTATGAATTTGCCTTTTTAAACTTTTCTCATAAATCTTATTCTTGCAATATATTTGCATACTAGTTGTTTTACACAGAATACATTCACATTTTTATCCCTTGACATTTAATTTATATTATTACGTTTCAACCAATGACATTTACGTATAGTCACGAAGCTTAAATGCCATAAACTTTATTGAAAGCATCAGATCCTGCTAACCGTGTTGCTGCACTGTATCATTATTTGATTTGTGCAATTTTCCTTTTGTAGCATTTCCTTCACACCTTGGTTGAAATATCTAAGCCAGGGGTGCAACTCCAGTCCTCATGGGCCATCAACAGGTCAGGGTTTAAAGGAGCAATCCATGCAATATTCTACATGTGGTTAAAAAAAAAAAGATCAGTTCTGTAGTATTACTTATTAAATTAGAATCAACTCTTAACCTTGTAGCTGCTGAGATATTGATTGAAACTGAAAGGCAGCCATTTAGTGAACCCTGGGAAGCAGGATCTTTGGCGGTCGATCACGGAAAATGAATCGATCGGCAGCTTAGGTCATTACTGCTGTGAAGCGCTATGTACATTAATGGCGCTATATAAATAAAGACATACATACATTAGTTTTCAATAAAGGTAATCAAAGGCTGCATATATTAAAAAAAAGGTTTTTTGTTTTTTTTTGTAAGTGCAGCTTGGATTGCTTCTTTAAGGATATCCCTGCTTCAGCACAGGTACTGAATTAGGGATATCCTTAAAACCCGACCTGTTGGTGGCCCTTAACGACTGTAGTTGCCCACCACTGAACTAAACACTGGTAGTTTTCTAAGACCATGGTGGAATATTGTATCATTATAAATCCATAGAACATTAGAAAAATAGTGGAAACTAGAGATCTACTTGGGAGTTTTGCTTACGTACTTCTGAAGGATAAATACACATAATGCTTTTTTTGACTTGCATAAAAATGTAAAGATGTAATATATTGCACACAAAGAAAGACAGGTAGCCACACTGTTTTTTTTCTTCGCTGTCATAATATTGTATCTCACACCCTCCCCATATCATTTGTAACTAGATACCATCTCTCTAACAAAGCACACAAAGCATATTTATCCCAGGCCTGTTTATAGTTAAACTCAATTTCTTACACACTATCTACATTTTAAGAAACTCAGAGGATTTTTCATAAACAGTGGTCATTTGAGATTACATAGCTGCGGTAACATCCTTATGCAGGTAAAAGACTGTGGGCCTCATGCAGTAAATGGCGATAAGGCCTATCTCGCTAGTTTTTTGGCAAATATGCCTACGTGATTCAGTAAACTCCGTTAAGCTGGCGATATAAGCAAATCTCAAGAGGGTTTTGGCGCAAAAAAAATCCACCGCGTGCTCGGCGATAAGCCCTATCTCACCACTCATCGCCAGCTTTTCACACTCTCTGTACTCTAGTAGCCCCGATCAGCATCTCGCCGCTGCTCGCCGCTCTAGAATGGGGAATTTTTCTCAAAATCGCCCCGCCACAAAAAGTTGGCAAGAAGCTGGGACTGAGCAGCGAGACGGGTCTTAGAAAAAATCAGGCCCTTTTCCTGTATCGGATTGATGCCGGGGGTCTCCAGAGCTGATACCCATTAATACCAGCACCGGAGACCCCGGCATGTGTCCGATGCAGGAAAAATGCATTTACAGCCCACTTCATTACCTTAGCGGCTAACCGCTAAAGCAATGAAGGGGTTAACCACCTGTGCCAGGCTTATTGTGGGTAGCGGGGGTGGGTGAAGGGGATATTTGGCCCTTAGTGGGTGTTTAGGCCTTGAGGGGGAGGTTGCGGGTGGACTTAACCCCTTCATTACCGTAGCGGTTAATACCATTGGAATGGCCATTAGCGCCGTTTACTGCATAGGCCCCTGTGTGTTAAGATGTTGCTTATGTTTATGTTGTGTATGTTGGATGCTGTACAATGGGACCAAATAATTTGAAATGATCAATATGTTTTGCAGAAGGTGTATATTAAGAACCAGCACTGTATCTTTCTTTTAGTTTTGGTTCTTTTAAAAATAAAAAAATCTGTTTTTGCCGAAACTCAATTAGTTTTCATTTTGTAAAATGTTATGTAAAAAAAAAAAAAAAAAAGATCTCAAATTAAGCAAGAATAAACATAAAAATGTGGGCAAACGTTTTGGAACTTCAAACTTGTGGGCATAAGTTCAGGAGGTTTTCGTTTGTGAACCCAATAGTTCTGTACATATAACATTAAAGGTGGATAATCTGACCTCACCTGCGTCTGTGTATGAATTTTCCCCACTTTGTAAAATTATTTGATACCATAACAAATATATATACTGTACTATACTATGTACTATATCAGTTTAGAAGGCATTAAGTAGGAGGTCATAATGTGGCTGTAACTTTTTTTGGCAATTTGAAATGAAAGCAATTTACAAAAACATTGATTTGATGACTTGTTCTATCCATATTGGTGCAAAATAAATCTCTAGAGCTCTACAAAGCAATTTAGTAATAAATTGTGGGTACTAGCTAGCTCAGTGATACCAAATACACTGTGCACTGCATATTTGCTTTCCAGATCTCTGAAATATAAATGCTACATACAGTATCTACTACTGTGCAATAAACACAATTGTTATTGGAAATGAAGAGGGGTTGAAGAGGCGGTGCAGCTGCCTTAGAGGGAAAAATAGAGACCGGACTGCTGTCCTCTGTACAAATAGATTTATTGGAGGCACATTAAAAAGTAGCAAGACAGAACTCTTAAGTAAGAGTTCTCTCTTGCTACTTTTTAATGTGCCTACAGTAAATCGTTTTGTACCGAGAAGACAGAAGTCTGGTCTCTATTTTTCCCTCTAAGGCAGCTGCACCGCCTCTTCAACCCCTCTTCATGGTGAACTTTCCTGGTAGGAGCATGCCGACAGCACCCAGAGTCCCACGTGAGTAACCACTGCATCATTATACACTTGTCTTGTGTTTAGCTATATATTGCAACCAAGTTACAAGCACACTGCAAAAATAAACACAGAAGAGCACCAAGGGTCAAGGTACATGTATTATACAAATGAAGTAATAACAATAAAAAAACTTACATATAAGATATAGTAAGTCCAGTAGAGGCCAGTACACGGGTTTCCAGTTCAGTTAGATGTTAGACACAGGGGGTGTGAGTGCTGAGACTCACAAATCAGTCCCGCGCGCTGGGACCAACTGGCTCGGCAAAACACAGATGTCACTTCCGGGTTGCGGCTTCTCGCAGGACCCGTATTCAGTAGTCCACCACAATCGCCTGTACTCTGTATTGCCAGCACACATCCTACTTCGAGCGAGCCGGATGGAATTGGCTCAAGCCTATGTGGGGAGGCTGGGACTATACAGCTAACAGTCTGGATCCCTATGAGTGCACTGAAAGAACTCCGCAACGTGTTTCACACAATGCAGTGCTTCATCAGGCAGAAGTTACAAGCACACCACTGCATGTTCATTCAAGATCTACCTGACATACAAGGCTATTGAACCTGCATACAAAGTGGTGTATTTTAAGTGGTTGACTACGTGCGACATTACCTCAATGGGTTAATCAAGCTGTCTATTTAGCGAGATCAAGAGTTTTATGTGCTACACTTTGTCTACCTATATACATAGACATTTCTGGTTAGCGTCGCAGGGAGTTTATTTTCCCACTTTCTTCTGTTATTGGAAATGGCCTGGATCCCTTTAAGCTATCCCTGTGACCACGGTTCTTCCTTCCTTGAGGAAGCTGCAGTCCAGAAAATCCCTCGTGTCTCATTCATAGTTCCTCTCGGTGACGAGGCCTGAGCCCGTCTGGGAAACAATCTGTATTTTCACATTTTTGGAAAATTTATTTTCAATGTCGAGCCAGCATCTGATACCTCAAATTAAGGAAGCAATGTAACAGAGCAAAACCTATTTACTGCTTTCCATCAAGAAATGACTCATTCCTCTTTCATGGCCATAACACTAGGTTTCAACTCAAAGGAATTCCTAATTTCTCTGTAATGAGGAAGTTAAAATCCTGTATCTCTTTAGAAGTACTTTAAGATGCCATGCATACAACTATAATGAAATTATCATTTCAAAATGAATGTTCTGAATGATGCAGAATGGTAATTGGAGATGAACTGGTGTTTAATTAACTACTACCTGCTGATTCTCAGCAGGAGCTGTACATTACTGACTGCTAATCTCAGCCCGCTATTACCCCGAAAGGTTCATGTACCATACACTGGGCCTAATTCATTTGAGTAAAGAAAAAATCTTTTAACATTGAGAAAAACAAAACTTTTTACCCACTTTAGCTACTCGAAAATGGAACCAAGTCATTAATTGGTGCTCGCCTCTTGTATTTGCTACTTAACTGGACACAATTAATTCGATTTCTTCCAATGTCATCTGTGTTTATTATAGTGAATTGTAATATAGGTATAATTTCATGTTAATGGTTGCGATGGTTTTGGAGCCTTAAAACATAATCAAACAAACAGAGCATCAACATGTACATTACTTCACTTTGGCAAAGAGAAGTAAACATTGTTTTTCATACAATTGTGTAATTCTATAACAAGAGAAAGTAGAGGATCGAATCCAAAACTTGGTGCTTCACAAAATCTCAGTGGTAACAAAAACGTTTATCAAAAATCTCTGCTCTCTAATTGTATACATAGGTCCTCCTTTTGTTCAGGCCCAGGTGATCTATCATTTGATAGTGTTGAACGTCCTTATGTGTGTATGTATGTGTGTGTGTGTATATACAGTATATATAAATATATATATATATATATATATATATATATATATATATATATATATATATATATATATATATATGTACAAAAACATGAAGTCCAGTAACATTAAATAATCCTTTTTCTATTGAGTGTGCTGCAGACTTCATGTTTTTGTGTATCTATTAGACTGGTTGTGTTCCCCGTCTGTCTGCAAGCACCTGGATTTCTGATAAGTACAGTGTTTATATTATTCATTCTTTTTGGTCTGTAGCTCTTTGTTTGTCTATATATTTGTTTGTCTATATATATGTATATATACATACATACAGGGCTTTTTTTTTTTTTAAAAAGCTACTCGCCACCTAGCCCCACCCCCACTTAAAAGGAATAAATTCTTAATAAGAACGAATAACATTTGTTTTTGACATAATAGTTTATTGTATTACATTTATACTTTACCACAATTACTCCTTGTTACATAGCTAAGTGTGTGTGAAAATATCGGATTACCTCACCAATCTAGAAAAAAAGCCAGATGTGAATGACTACTTTCCTGAACCCCTTAACCAGTGTCAGGATGCCCCCGCTTCACAATTTCTAAAGCAGCAATCCCGCCTGTGATCTTACTGGATCCGCAGGACGTTGAGTGAGCCACTCAACAACATTAATTCCCTTCTTGATCAACGTGTGTTGATCAAGTTCCCTTCTTGATCATCAAAGTGTGGCTTTGGCTTTGTGCTTCGAGTCATTGTCCTGCTAAAATTTGAATTTTCTCCCCAGTTTCAGAGTCTTTGCTGAATCTAACAAGTTTTCTTCAAGGATTCCCCTGTACTTTGTAACACCCATTCTCCCCTCTATCCTGACAAGCTCCCCAGTCCCTGCTGAAGAGAAGCATCCTCATAACATGGGGATGTTGCCACATCCATGCTTGACAGATGGTGTTGACTGGGTGATTTCCAGTGTTGACCTTGCGCAGGTGCAACACTTGTAAAAACTTCCTACCCCTGAGGAAGCTTTGACGAAACACATAGGGTGGCCAAGTACAGCAATAGAGATGGAGGCAAAGATTGCACAACTGATGAGAGCAGAGATCCCCGGAGTGCCCTCGGAGATCTGAGTATCGTGAAACCGAGTGATCATCATGTGATGCTGAAGCGACGGAGAAATCCAGATGTCATCAGAGTGGTGCAGTGTGGTGAGGACTATTGTGCTTCAAGCTCCTTTCCTACTTGCCTATTTTTAACTTTTCAATGTAACTGAAATGGAATTGAGTTGTTCCACTATTTCTTGATTGTAATGCAATATTATGCTATGTCCGATTTTTCTCTCCTTTCTGAACTTTGATTCTTTGTGAGGAGTGGAGACCTTTTTAAGGTTCCTTGACATGATTCCAACATCTGATACTCGTCCCAGAGATATCTTGTGTGTCATTACATATTTTTCCATTCCACCTATATCCATTTTTTCTTGAACAAATGCTTTTGCACTATAGATTATATATTTCCCATGCACTATAGGTACTTTTTTCTCTGAACGTCACAATCCCTGTTGTGAGGGAAAAACTACTCTGACGCATTTCGCTCCTCTCTCTGCACTTTGTGAAAGAGTAATTCTATAACAACTAGTCTTGCCAATCAATAATTATTCCCAAACCTTTGAAATCCCTCCATTACTGCACAATTTAAACACCTCTCCTGTCTCCCTTTGCTTTTTTTATGACGCAAGATCTGTAGGTTCCTTCCTTAATGATATTTGTCTGTTCAGCTTCTGCCTTTAGTGTTTATTTCTTCACAATCCAATTTAAATAATGCAATTATTCTTTAATTCAAGTCAGTTTTACCACTCTGCCAAAGTTACGCTTTATGCAATTGTAAAATATTCTGCAGCCTCCCGAGTGAATCATGCGCTCCCTGACTTACTTAACGTCACATTGCAATTATATACTCCCATCTCTGATTAAAAATACATTGCAAAACTACTTTGTTGTCTTTCCCTGTTGGTCAGGGTGTTTTATTTTTTCATATAAATGTAATCATTTTTTTCAACCGTGGTGGAATGGAGAAGTAGGGAAAACAAAGGATAAACCTCAATGTAATTATTGTGATTTATGATTTCCCTAAACCTCTGTATGTGACTACTGCTTTGTAATTTACGCATACCTATAATTTATTATGTTTCTTTTTACTTCTGCGTGACCCAGATACCATTATAAATAACCCCTCTAAACACACTAAAGTAAAATATGACTGCAATTTCATTGAACACATAGCATTTAAGTGTATGAAAAATTAGACACAAAAGCAACACACTAAATGAGAAACGCCTAGGAACATTAACACATCTAAGCAATTCCTACAAAACACACATAATACATATTAAATTTGGACTCATTATTAAATTCAAACCTCTAACCTAGTGCTCTTTAACAATAAAACAAAAAAACAATAAAAAAAAATATATATATATGTATATGTGTGTGTGTAGGAGGGACAAACTATTTCAATGTACATTTACTTACGCTTTAACAAGACCATACACATTGATACTTCAATGAAAGAATAGCTGTGAACTATGTGCAAATATTTAAAATATGTGTGATATATTCTAATGATAACTTATTTGTACAAATTGACCCTTACAGTAGCTGTTTGAACAATTGCTATGATGTTAGCCTTGTATAATGTCAAAACAGCCATACTGGACTTCAAAGGGAGCAGCAGCAGATACGTATGTGGCCAGACTTACTGATTGCAGGGGCGTGGACCAACATGCTGCACTCCGTGTCCCCTAAAAACCAGTGCTTTGCGGCCCGGTAGGATTAACGCTGCGGGGGTCCGTGCTTTTGAATGAGACCCCACCGTCTCTGTCCCCGTCTGCTGTCGTCTCCCCCGCAGCGCTGCAGGTAAGATGCAAGGCTGTATTTCCTCCCCACTGGATGACGTAGATGCCCTTATATATATATTATATTATTATATATATCTCTACATCATGAGGTGAAGGCTATATAACCATATTTGGTCATCTACATCAAGGGTGCTGGGCAGGGCATGTAACACTGTCCAGCAACCTTGAAGATGTAGATGATCAACTATGGTCATATAACCTCCCCCTCATGATGTAGAGACCCATATTCGGGGATCCGGGGGGAAGGAAAAATAGCCCTGCATCTCTTACCTTCAGCGCAGCGAAGAGACGACTGCAGACTGGGAGACAGATGTGCAGCTATTCCTCAACTTCCCTTGTTCTACATAAGAGTTTACGTTACTTAAAGATGTATTAATAATCTCAGAGCCTAGTGAATAGACACACATTAAATAATGTTAAATTAAAGTGTCCCCCTAACGTCTCCCCATTTTGCTTCATCCTCAATGCGCCTGTCCACTAAGTCTGTGTGGACAGACTTCACATCATCAAAAAAAGACAGACACTGCTTCATAGACTTTAGGATCATAACCTCACTCCCCCGCCCCCAATTTATATATTTGATATAAATTTAAATCCATGGTATATCTAACCAACCTTTCAAGACATCCTGTAACTGACACAACCAGAAGATAACAAGGCGGGCACGGTGGCGTGCAATGGGTATCACCATACTGCACCGACACACTTTATTCGAGCAAATACCCGGTATGTACCTGGCAGATACCTGGAATGCGCCGCTCCTCACCTCTGACAAGCCCCGTTGCATTTGCCTTCCCAGCCTGGGTTCATGCCTGGCTGACGGGCGGCTGATCTGTTAAATGATAATGATTAGGATTTAATAGGCTGCAATGCTTCGCGTGTCTACCAGATGGCATAAATTCATGAATTATAATGCAGTATATATATATGTAGTGTGCAGTATTGCAGCCAACGGGAATAAAATGCTTCAATCCCTGCCGGAAAATAACTCAATGCACTCGGGCAGAAAACAGTCACAAACCTCAATACACCCGGGTATACCCGAATTCGTGGGACTAGCCGAGCTCGAATAAAGTGTGTCGCCAGTGTAGCTGTCTCATTTAGTTAGGTGGATGTCTCCCTCGGTATATGACAGACCATCTCTTCTTATGAGCCCTTTTCCTTTCCCAAGGCAAATGCTAGGCTCTTTTAATTGTAGCCTGAGTCCTCATACACTTCAAGACTTACATCACAGGAAATAAAGTAATTGGAAGGACAAAATGAGTCAAATTGTCCTGGCCACCCGCAGTCAGCATTTTTGCTTCCATTGGGTCTGAAGTATGTCTACACAGTGACCCAGAATCAGGGTGCGCCTGTAAACCACATTCAACAACACTTCACTTTCCACATTTGCTTTGCTTTAAATGTTTTCTTCTGCTATGCCAAAATGTGAACAATATTGGATTTACTGAGGATTTTTTTTAAGGGACCCCTACAGTGTAGATACCATGTTTTAGACTAGACCATGTTTTTGCCTGAATTGGCAGCATTAAGGGAAGTCCCATGTACTGTATAGTTACCCGGCATATATTCTTTTCAGATTTTTTTTTATCTTCTTTTGTCATTTTGGAATGTTTACACAGAATATCCTTGGATAGTCCTTGTGCTTTGTTTAAAGTTTTATACCAGCTAATAACCACAAGGTACTTGTACTGCAGCTTTTTATTGCCTTAAATGTGTTTCAAAACAGCTTCTAAATCACATTATGTAAATATATTCTTTTTAGCTGAAGATTAAATCTGGATTTCCCTTCATACAATATGCCATATTAAGGCATTGTTGCTCCAATTTATTTAAATCTAATGCAAAAACATAACCAGACTTTTTATATAGGAATTATAATTTAGAACAAATTATACTTGATGGTGTTCTTCATGCTGAGTGGCAGTTACAGTTAAGGTCTTTCCCTGTCTAAATAATTCAGCTAAATTGCTTCAGACAAAGGGGCAAAATTACTGAACTGAGTGCTCTATATTAACTATCATGGTCTGAATGGTAAGTTAATCAGGACTTATTCTTTTAGCCTTTCTTTTCATGGTTAATTTAATAATTTCTCCTCAAAAGAAAAAGAGACCCTCTGTGTAAATAAATCTAGTTGCTACCTGTGACAGGGCCTTGATCCCTGTCTAAAAAGGGCTTCAAATAGTAAGCCTGTATCTGGCTGATGACTCCAGCAGGCAGCTGGTTAATTGTAGCTACAGACAATTAGCCAGTCTTCACTTGGCTCATTAGTCGGGTAGAAAAGCCTCCTGCGTAAACAGCAGGGGAGCACTCTAGTATCTCTCTAGTACAAGCAAGTGGGTGCTGCCAGAGAGAGATCCCAAGGAACCAGCCCCTCTATTCCAGGACACAGCGGTCCCTGAAACCCGCCAGAGGGTGTACCCCATGGACACCACCCCATAGCCGGACTGATGTACAGAGCCCCTGATAACAGGTACCTCTTTGGACTTTGGGTCAGAGGTTGGTAAGAGGCCTATCCTCCCAGCCCTGCAGGAAGGGACTGGGAAGTATGAGCTAGCCCTTACAAAGGGTTAAGCTGTTTGTTTATTTGTATGCTGCCTTAAAGCTCTGTTGTTTTGAAGCTACGGGCTAAATAAAAGCCAATGTTTATTTCCCCAAAATCTATGTCTCCCTGGTTATACCTCTGCACTCATCTCTCACACTTCATTTTAACAGTCTTTTTTTATAGTTTCATTTTTTATCACCTATCCAGAAGTCCATAAAAGTATTTGACAATCTTAAATATTTGCCATAAAGTTTAAGACTAACTAAATTTTAGAAGCGAATTTGCATGTTTTGCTATTCTGTAAGCTCTTTCAACATATCGAAATCATGCGAAAAAGGCTATTTAATTAGCATTTTCATTCAGGCGGAATGACCAAAATCACATTTTTTGCGAACTCACTGTAAGTCCGAAAAGTGCAAAAGGTTAAATTGCTTTTCAACAATTCAGGGGGCGGAGGACAACTTCCTAACTTTATAGTATCTCCAGTTGTGTATATATGTCCTCTCAAACCCCCCATCAAACCAATTAGGGAGAGATATTTGTGCAGAAAAAAGGAACATATCTCAGGTATCCTTGGAGATATGCTAATGTATATACAACGTATATTTAAATGAGTTACACATCCTAAAATGTATCCTTAAAATCAGTTTAAGGGCCCCTGTGATGAAGGGGGTACCAGTGTCAGACCCAACAGGATCGGATTTAAGTTGTTTAATTCATTGAAAACAAGAGAAAACAGGAGAGGAAAAGAACACAATAAATAACAATATGATAGTTAAATCATACCTAACTGTCGTCTTGCATGTATCTAGACCTTATAAATGACCTATTTCAGGGTCTGGATGTAAGTAACACCACCTTTAGCTCTGACCTAACTAACGTAACGTTAAATCCCTGCGGTGACTATACCGGAGCTCTGTGGATATGCACTGTTAGAGGGAACGCCTCTTTTGCATATTGTTAGCACTAACGTCCGTTATAGTAACACAAGGGTGTTACATCTGAAAACAGCGCTTAATGCATCGTTAATGGTCTTTGAAGATCCCCATTCGCACTTAACGATATGTTAATTGAAGTTAACGTCTCGTTAAGTATTTTATGGACTTCTGCGGATCTACCCCATGGAGAGGTTCACAGGTGAATACCTACTGGGTCTATGAGTGGGTCTCCCTCAACTGGCGTCCTCTTCTTCAGTTGACACACAGTCAGCAAGGACCAGCTCCCAAAGGCATCATACACTTACACAAGGCCCTCTCTCCTGTGGCACAAAGACGAGTCTACAATTATAGTTCTCGTTTGTATACATTCTCCTAAATTTGATTTAAAAAAAAAGAATTCCTTTTCCAATTGTTTTTAGTACTTTATTTAGCAGAAATTATTCGGGTATTTGGTATTTATGGCTTCATACCGTAATTACTTATAAACAGTGAGTATGAACTGCATCGAAAATTCAAGTCTGGCTTCATGTCATGCCTCAACTGTTAAAAAATAAATAAATATATATATATAAATGAATATATTGCATGCTTTTGAATGGCACACCACAGTTTTAATACTTCATTTGATGGGCCATTCTGCAGGGAGAGAAAACCAATACTCATATTTTAGATGAGCTGCACAGCCCTGTCCGGTCCCTCTCTGCAGTTGCCTCTATCATCTGGATCCATGTCCCCCGCTGAAGGTAAGAGATTCAGGGCTGTGTTTCCCTTCCTTTAGATGATGTAGATGTTCTTATACGGGACACTACATCATGAAGGAGAGGCTATATGGCCATATTTTGTCATCTACATCATCAAGGGGGATGGACAGCGTCTCTCTGTCCTGTCCAGGGCAGCTCTTCTGAAAGGTGGGTTTTGGTTTTCTCTAAGAATAACTGATAGTATACCGCTCACCAGATAGCAAATAAAGTAGCCGGTGCAAAGGGATAGTACTGGCATAACAAGTAAATAGGAAGACAAAAGAGAGGTCTCCCACAGATCCCTTTTACCACTGCACAAACAGGCTAATAGCAATAGTAGCAAGGATATAGTGCTCCTTGATATATATCAGAATAGGCTGTAGGGGAGACCCTGGTAACCGCACCCAGTACTAGGAGTGAACAATTACCTAAAAAGGCCTAATAGGCAAAACAATAAACTATTATTAAACATATATAATCAGACTATAACGACGCAAAATCAGTAGGTAGTAAAAACATCTAAAACTCCGGTATGGGTGTATACAGGAGGTTAAATGATAGGTATGTAGCAATAAATCTAGTTCTTAAGTGGAACCCTCCTGATATGCTGCTCAAAATATAGGGGAGGTGTGAGGGGTTTATTTACAAATCCTTCCTTTAAAATATAACATCACCATGGTGGACATATACTCATCAATATACTGCATTGGAGGGGGATCCGGGTATACAGCTAATTTTAGAGTCCGTTTCGACCTACTGGGCGGACGCCATAAGTTAGTACAGTCCTACACCATCTACATTTACCCATCGTCATCACATGTGGTCCCCATTACACCTGTGACCCCTAAAAGTGGCACCATGGCCTCTGTAACCCCCTTTACGCATCCTGAGGTTGGTCCCAGGGCACTATGTATGGAGAGATATATGTTTACCATTGTTTGGCCACACTCCTTGAAGTGTTACTACTTGAAATGTTAATAACCAGGTATGCTCATCCAGTACATCTAGGTGAACTCATGTACTTTGTACTGTGGACCTTAAACATTATAGTCAAATTCTTTCAACAAGCATATTTCCCGGGTATCTTGGGTATCTCAGCTATCTCACGTGTGCGTGCAGATATCTCTCCCTGTGTTGTGTAATGGAGTGTTTTGGGAGGTGCTAACTTAACGTGAAACCTGTGCTAATGAGATACATTCTGATGGTGGTGGTTGGTGTTGTTGGTGTAATTAGCTGAGGTGATGCATGTTATTCTCTCTCTCTAGCAAGACCCATATTTCAGGGTCTGGGATAAACTCCACATTTACTGTAGTTAAGACCTACCTAATGCGAGTCATGCCATTGGAAGCCAACGTGAGACAGTGCAAACTTACTATGGCGCCTAGTCTATGTTAATGAGATATACAGTGCCGTTGTTTCTGTATATAATTAGGATATGTGGATATGTGTCGACCTCAGGGAAAATAACATCCATCTTATTATTAGCATGGAGTAACAAAGCTCTGTTGATGTGGGACATGGTCCTGTTTAAATTGTAAATAAGACTGTTGTGGTAATGATGATGTTCATAGTGGTCCGATAAAGCAGCAGTATGTTCACCATTTATATTGCATTTGTATTTACATTCTTTCAAAGATTTTCCAATGCTGTTTTTATTTTTTAAATCTGAAACTCAGGAGATTTGAAATATGAAGTGTACGGGAGGTAAAGATGCAGCTCTCCCTAGAGCCCAGGGCAGTGTAAAGGTTACCCTTCTAACCTTATATGCTAGAGATGAAGAAAATCATTATTTTTAACACTAGAATGTTTATTTTTTTTAAAGAGCAGGACGTGCCAGGAGAAACCAGGACCAGCTGGGACCTTTGCGGTGCTCAGTGCAGTAGACTTTTGGTTGGGCCTCTTACCTTCTCCGGAGCGGCATCTCCATCTCCTACGATGCGGCCTCATATGACATCATACTGTCATGGCAACGCGGCACCAGGTGACATCACAGCGCCATGACAAGGCAACGCTGCGGCTCTGGAGAAGGTAATAGAGTTACAGATGTCCCGCGCTCTCTCCCGGCAATCTGTTTAATTGTTGTGAAGAAGAGTGTGGGGGGCTCTGTAGCAGTGAGGCTCGGAGCAGTGGCACTGATGGCACCGCGATCAAGCCAGCCCTGAAACACTGACATTATGAGTTACACTCGCAGAGGCTTCTGAGCGGATGGCTGGTTTAACCATCTAGATTTCAACAAATGTAAGTAGATGAGTAGAAGAACCCTAATGAACAGTTTGGTTTATTTAAAGTGACAGCTTGATTAATTGAAGAGCAGAATTGGTCAGTATCCACTCAGCTAAACATATGATCATTGCCAGAGCAAATGCACATTTAACTCTCTATTTTCTAAGGAGAGCAGAATAGAAATGAGAGAAAGAGAGGGGAAGTCATGCTGCTGGTGAAACGACTCGCAGCATGCTCGGAATATAGACTGCTGAGAGGATGCTTAGAGCAGAGCATCTTACCAGCGGAAGAAAATGAGAGATAACAACCTTTTTAGAACTGCTTTGTATGCAAAGATTTGTATTTTTTTCTCTCTTTGCAATTTAACCTAAGAGAGAGTTTTCAAATGCACCATACATAATCCGAACTACACGTGTAAGATTAAAGAGTTAAAAAATTAAACCAGGCATGACAAAAATGTAAAGTCACGTATCATGTAGGCTCTTTAAAAGAAAAACATGAATATTATATGGAGGTTAAATCTAAGTTATAAGGGTTCTATGGGTCGTTCTGTAACAATAGACATGTCCTCAAATGCTCATTAATGATTCCACCATTGCATTTTATTTTGGTCCAAATAAAATCATGGTACTGTTATTGTACTATATATTATAAATAATATCACAAATAAGGGAGAATATTTAAGTTGTATAAACCTTTCTGTTATGATCCATTGTGTGCATTTTATTTAGTTTTTCTAATATGCTCTGAATCCACATCTTCCAAAAAGGAATTGCCATTCACTGCCAAGAGCTGCACAATACCTCAGCTTTGTCTCTCCTTTATGCTTTATTGAATTCCATTATAAGACAAGCACATCTTTCAGTCATTAGGCACCTTGCTGACAACACCTGTCAGTATGTCATTCTATTCAGAGACAGATACCGCGGTGCTTAATTTGGCAGCATTGTAAAGAAGAGAGAGAGAAAATAAATGTGGCACACCTGTTCCCATAAAGGCAATGATATCACTATTATTCTCGTCTAGTAAGGAATGGTCAAGACAAGCTACTGTACTCAACCAAATTATGGTTAGTAAAACTTTGTCAGTATTTAAAGAAATATCATTGTAGTTTTGGATATAAATCATATAGTAGAAGGTTTGAATATATATATATATATATATATATATATATATATATATATATATATATATATATATATATATATATATATATATATGATACACAGAGAAGCCTGCAACAGACCTATATCAATATACTGTGCTAAAACCAGTTCAATAAGGTGTAAGTGATAAAACCACTGGCGGTGCTGGGGATGGTAATAACATATAAACCTGCACAGAAAACAAGAATCCCCTGATAGCACTCTAGCATACAAAGGTAACAAAATGTATTAATCACAAATACAAATAAACATACATGGGTTAAAAAGGAGCGGTGGTGTCCTCCCAGCTGTAGAATAGTACTGAAACTCCTTAAAGACAACCATAACAAGCTGAAATAAGCTGTTAAGGAGTTACAATACAGTCTAAGAGGAGAGCATGCTACTGAAACATAATGTAGACACGAAGAAGTGGTACTGAGTGCTTAGTACATGAAAATAACTGCACCAAGGGGTAATAAGAGTGTAGAAGCAAACTGTGTTTGCCTCTTACAACTCTGACCGGCCGGTCAGTAATTACTGAAATAGCAACCCCTGTATTGAAGCTGTGTGTGCATAACAGCAAAAATGTGCAATAGAGATGAATGTAATTTGGAACACACAGATGTTAACTAGTTGACAAGTAATAGCAACAAAGTCAAAGCAAGATGCAGAAAATACTTAGCATGAGTCCAGCAAAAATAAGTGTCCACAACTGAGAACAGTCATCAAAAGTTCAGTGATGTTAGGTCGCAGCCGCAACCGCCACAGTGCGCATGCTCCCTGTATGATGGGAGCATCGGGCGGAACCACGTGATGCGGCAGGAAGAAATGATGACAGCTGGGGGCAATGACTCATTGTTGGCATATTGCACTAATGTTCTTTTTGTTTTTTTCACATATCACGAATTCTACGGTGGAAGCGACATTAGACCATCTGGTCTTTGAGGATCGGAAGGGCCTATATATCGGGACATTTTCCTTCACTTTTGGACTTCCATTTCACTTATGGACTTGTAAGGCGCCGGTTTTTTCTTTTTATGTATATTGTTCATTTCTGATTTGTACTATCAGTTTTTTGTTACCAGGCGGCCTATTCACTATAGAGTTGTTTATTTAAGGATTAACTATTTAGCGCTTGTTTACGCCTTCTTTTTTTCTGTATATATTTACACGCATACATATATATTGAGGTATATTATTATGAATAGATTTCCTAACAAATTCAGAACATGTTGTTACAATTATAAAAACAGCATTACTGCACAATTTTTTCTAATTGGGTGATATTGTTTTATTTTTGGTGTGTCTCACATTTTAATCTTGTCTGGAACTGTTACATACGTCCATAACATATATTGTCTAACTGTCCGTGAAATGTCTGTAAATATAACGTGTAACCTCTGTTCATTTAATGTAACCATGTATTGTCATCATAACAGAACACAAGAGGGATCTCCCCTGGTAAAACATTTGATAAATAAAGCAAATTATAATAATTAGCCTAGGCTAAAAAATAACAGAGAGCAAGCTACTTACTGTCCAAGGTACTGAATCTTATTTTCCATTGTAACCACAATATAAAAGGTGCAGTCCTGGGCACTTATATATTTTTTACATACTTTTTTTGCCAATAGAGCCATTTAATAGAGTTCCTTGTGCTTTTTAATGTGATCTTTTCCTTTTTTATGATGTTGCAATCTGGAGAGATCAGCCTCCAAAGTCATACACTTTTGACTGAAATGAAGAAGGCTAACCTTTTCCACATAGAAGTCAATGGGACCAAGGTTGAGTGATACATTCTTATTTTAGCATTTACAATGATGATTGAAAAGAAAGAAAAAAAAAGACCACGATGTTGTGTAGTTTTAGGGTTACTTCACTAGTATATGCCTTCAACTCCCCAAACTGTATACCAACCTTCAGTGTTACTTTGGAACTACTATATGACATTATTGGTCTAATGTAGTGTGTTAGTCTGAAGCTGACACAATAAGGGATGCAACCAATGATGAGTACGGCAAAATTATCTGGGTCACTATGAAAAACCTATGCCGGCCAAATATATGACTTGAAGATAGAGCGTCTTTACAATATGTTTGTGAACAAGGTAAATGGAGTTGCAGGAGAATGTAGCAGCAATAAAATAACTAAGTGTAATGTGTATGTATATGGGCAAACATTTTGTTCCCAAATGTTTGTTCCAGTTAACTTTTAATGTTGTGGGGGGAAAAATGCCCCAAATAGGTTTACCAGTGTAATTTGCAACGTTGGAAGGCAGCTTGTCTTTTATTGTAAACCTTTGTATGAAGACTTACCAGTGTAATAACAGTTCTGCCTTTGCTTTGTCCACTTCTAATATGGTATTTGTCAGCTTAGTGACTTCTAAGAATGCTGACATGGGGATGCGTAATTGATTTTTGGAAGGAAGACTGATAGACAAAGGTTAAATATAGAAATGAGAAAATAGACAAGGTAGATGAGAAGCAGAGAGGACAATAATGAGGTAGTACTGGGAAACATATAATCAACCTACCAGTTCACACATTTTCAGTCAATTAACCTACTAGTCAAGTCATCAATAGAAATTTACTAGACTCTCATTGTATTGACTTGTCAGTCAATCTAGCAATTAGTCTATTAGGCTGAAAATCTATGGTTTCCTAGGTGATCAGCACATTGTGATATCTGTCTATCAGAATTTAGCTAATTCAGGGCCAGGGAATGCTACTGCCAAACAAAGTCAAATATAATTTCAATATTTCTTATAGTTCACTCTGTAAATAAGTATTTAATGATGGTCAGATTAAGTTTGGAAACTCCCCTTTCTAAACTATATAATGATTCAAGGTATATTCTTGTGGCCACCAAAACATACTATATACTATTGT
This sequence comes from Ascaphus truei, assembly GCF_040206685.1. NCBI lineage: Eukaryota > Metazoa > Chordata > Amphibia > Anura > Ascaphidae > Ascaphus > Ascaphus truei. Next base: position 40,956,799 of record NC_134496.1, read on the forward strand.
ATGTGGAGAAGATTTAGCCATTAACGGATTAACTTAGTGATACACTGTGGATCCAAACATCCCTTCGCCCATATTAATGACCCCCAGGAGAATTTTCCTACAGAGTAGTCATTTTTAGTCGCAGGCAGCAGGGTAATTAACTTTAATTATTGGGTAAAGGAAGGACTCCAGTAATGTTTATGATTTTCCTTTATTCCCCCAGGGATTGAGACATGTGGAAATGGGTAGTCATTTATTCTAAACATTTCTCTATAATGGTCATTTCTTACAAGATGCATAAAAAAAATAGTGCTTAGAAGAAGGTACTGTATGTATCTAGGGGTTAAAGGAAAATACCAAAGTTATGATCTCAGATTTCTCATTTTTGTGCTGTACCACATTATGTAGCAGGTGGTGTCACTTTTTTTACAGCACTTACATTGCAAAATCTGGTTACTATTTATCAGTGCTTTCTTTGTGATGGGACAGTACATTGTAATGGCATTTTTTTTAACAAGTTCCGCACAGCCTGATGCTGCTGCTGTCACTGCTTGCTGTGTGGGGGCGGTGCCATCACTCCACTCAGCCATTCCCTCCCCGCCATTACCTGTTTCCCCACCCCCGCATTGCCAAGCACTACAACAGCTCCAGACAGGACTGGAGGGGCCCTATTCCTCCCCCACATGTACAATTCTTAGAGGGGAGAAGTGTGTGTATGTGTATTCAGGTAGGGGGGTTATTATGTGTACTTGGGGGTTACTATGTGCATTGGGGGAGCGGATGGTGTATTGTGTATGTAAGGGGGTCACTCCCGGTTCCCCTGATCTTCCTTTACCCCCTACCTTATCCCTGTGGCAGTGGGGGAAGGGGACAACGACTTCTCCCGGTGGGCGCCGCCATCTGGGCCGGTGCCGTTCGGGTCCTGATGCTCGCGCATGCATGGAGGGTTGCGCATGCACAGATAGCCGCGGCGGCCATGTTGTGGGTGGCGCGAGGTTCGCGCAATGCGCAGAGGTTGGCATGTGTAGCGGTGGCCATTACAAGTGTGCAGGAGCTCTGGGAGGTTGCACAGGCGCAGTTGAGCGTAGCAGCGGCCAATACAGCTTCGCACAGGCGCAGTAGAGATCGCGCATGCGGTCCCCATAGGAAAGAGGTCCTGAGTGGACTACGATTCCCAGCAGCCTCTGGGGACTGCCCTATGATCCCTGTCACATGCAGTCAGACAGCCACTAAGTCTGATAGATTCTCATGCTGCAAAGAAGATACAATGTTGTGGGCAGACAGGGATTGTTCAGTCAGGCTGAGGACACAGAGGGGGAAAGAAGGGGGACAGAGAGCTGCGAGCTTCTGCCCTAGGCCAAAAATCCCCAGGCTAGAGTTGAAGCCCTGACTCCCCACTAGTGAGGGTGGGTGGTCACAGGGACAGGCCCTAGGATAGGAACCTGTCACATTAAGGAGAGAGAGAAGACCGGGAAGGGGAAGAAGAAGGAGCTCAGTGTGTAGAGAGGCAAGTAGCCTCTACACTAGGCCTCATACCCTGGCCCAGTTATTATCTTTGCCCCAGTTTGTTGGTTGCTTCAGGGACAGGCCTTAAGGAAGGAGATCTGCTGTTTGGTTAGTTAAGGAAGCACTCAGTGGCGCGCAGCCTGATTCCTGGGTCTGGGATCAAACCCTCAGTTATATAGAGACTATCTTTACGGAGGCCACGCCAAGCAGTGACTGCAGCCTGCTGGCTGCAGACGACACCCTGCAAGGTATAGACGGTACGGTGCGAGTAGGTGATATTATCCACGCCGGAATTCACCCCATGTTTAGGAGGACATCACGTCGGATCAGGCGGATCCAATCCAGTTGTGTTGCGGCACCCGTGGCTGGAGCCCGGGCAGGTCTCTATAAGTAGTGCACCAACACATCAAGGGATAGTGCTATCTCCAACACACGTGGGTGGGATTGGACATAAGGTACTTTGGGGAATACTTATGTTGATGTGTGCACTCGGTGCACTTCCATGTGTGTGGTTATATGCATCTTGCTGTGTGGTACAGGGTACCGGAGTTAATAGTAGTTGCAATAGTAAAACAGTTGTTAGCATACACTGTGTGCGTGTCTTATTATTGTGGTTCCTGTAAGAGGACCATCCCACTCAGGTGGGGACCCTTACAGGTGGAGGCGCTGTGTTTGACGAATCATCAGGTAACCCCAGGCTCCCAGTGGCGGAGGTTCAGGTCTTCTGTGAGCCTATCAGGTAACGCACCACACCGATTGGGGGGGGGACCAATTACATTTGGAGGAGCTACTGAGATCAGACCTGGGGTGCCCTATTCTGTTTTTGTGTGAAATTGTCACATTTATTTTTCACCATGGTTGTGCTGTCAAGGCGGGAGGTCCTTTTCTGGAGCTTTATGCAAAATCATGACCCCCACCGTGTGGTGGCCGTAGGAGGCCTTCCCGCACTTATACCCGTCACGGAGGTCCGGGCTCATATGCGTAAATTTCCTGGGTGGTCCTACGCATGTGTTATAGGTGAAAAACAAGACCCCACGTCCACGTGGAAAACGATACTTTTCGTGGTAACCTTCACTGAGGATATATGCCTGTCAGAGGCACCGTCCACACTGTTTATGTCAGGGGGCCCATCTGAGGGTTACCCTTTAGTCTACGGTGACCTAATAAAATGGTGTGTCCCGCCAAAGCAGGAGAGAGCATGTGCTGCTGACTACCAGCCGGAACTCAATTGTGTTGCAAAAATCTGTCCGGGACTGGCGGAAAAACCAGAGCCCCACCCCCGCAATGTGAGCGACTCAGTGCAGAGCCAGAAACAATCCTTGAAAGAGTGTGCCGTCCCTCCTTTAAATTCCACCAGGGGGAGCAAGCACAGTGAGCCTCAACCAGTAACTGCTGTCTCCACTGAGGAAAATACAGGATGCCGTGAACCACATCCTCAGTTGTATGGTGTTTGGCCAGTAGAAGGACTGTGTGTAACGTTTCTTTTGTGCCCGTGCTTACAGAAAGACCTTAAACTCTCTGGTGGTATGAATTTTGAGCTCTATCAGCTACTAGGAGGGGTTCAGACAGTGAGATTGGAAGGAAAAAGGTACGTCAGAGGCCTATGCCCCAAGTGACTTTCCAGATGGCGGATTGAGCTGGGGGCCCAAGTGTGCCTGCTGCGGGGCACAGTTCCTGATGCCCATGCTGCTGCGGCCTACAGAACCCGCAGAGGAAGAGGCTACTGACCTCTCTACTGGGGTGGTCGATGCTGATGACCCATCTATCCCAGCCACGATGGTTTCGGAGGGCCCGTGCGCTCTAACCCCGGTTCTAGACTCGGTTCCACACTCAGAACCGCAGATTCCGGAATCACAGGGTAAGGTGTCTCTACCCCCATCCTCTCTTAGTGATTCCAGCGACCAACAACCAGCTGTGGTGATGCGCCAGCCAGCGGACCACACAAGTGAAGCTGGAGATAAAGAGACATTTATCCCATCTGCTGCGGATCCTGATATGGGCCCGTGTGCCCTACAATGGCCAGTCCGGCCTACTACAATGGTACCATCGGTCCTAGGCTGGGGATCAGTACCTAACGATGACAAGGGTGAGTTGACTGCCCCAGGGGTGTCGGGTGTGAGCTTCCATGTGACCGCGGAGCACGGTAGCTCCTTAAGTCTGGCCACCAGGGAGATTGGCTCCACTCGGCATCGCGTCCTGGCGGAGGTGTCCTCCTTAGAAGATAGCTGTCCAGTGGTTCGAGTAGACCAGTACCTACCGCCTATCGTCCAGGCGAAGAGAAAAGTCAACCCCATCGTGATGTCCAGTGAAGCACAGATGGTTCCTGACAGTGTTCCAGATGAACCGGAACCCATCGCAAGACAGTGGAGTGGTGAGGAACCTCCATACTTCCCACAGGCTCCGATGGAGGCGGCCATGGAAAGGCCCCAACTAAAGCTCATGCTGAGCAGCAGAACGTCGCTGGATATCCGTGCGCCCGAGGTGAGACTGCTCATGACCTGACGGTGGGCCCGGGTGCCACCATAACCACTACTATAACTGAACTGAGTGTGAGCCCGTGCGCTCCAACTCAAATGGTCCCAGGACTGGGATCCAATGCTCCAGAGTTTCCAGAAAGTGAGTGGACTGCCCCAGAAGTGCCGGGGACAGGTTCCAAGACATCCGAGGTGGTAACAGTCAGCGTTCCTGATGATCTGCTGGCCACCGTGAATCAGTGCACTGGTAAGGTATCAACCCTTTACCCCCTGCAGGATGTAACAAAGATTTTGAGTACAGAGACAGTGCTAATGGCTCACTTCCCAGTGGAAGCCTCCCAAGTACTTAGGGACAAGGACTGTGTTGTGCGTGATACAGTGAAATTTGCCTCCTTTAAGCACAAAAAGGAGCGCTCCATTCACCATGTGGTGGACCGCAGAAAAGGTCAAGGTCTCCTGGCCTACCGCATCCATGCCGCGGATGGCCGGGTAAAGGTCTGGCCCAGAGACACTGTGCTATTCCTTCCACCAGGGGGGGAAGTAGTTTTGAACCAGTGACTGTTGCACATGACCACAATCTCAGAGAGTCTACAGAGACTCCAGTGTCGGTAACGGAGACTACCCAGGCGGAGGCTCACAAAAGTCAAAGTGAGGTACCCCCACATTATCAGTTAGGGGCACCCCACAATTGGTCTCAGCAAACAGCTTACACTCAGCTGGCCTCGGGTGTTACTGTGTGTGATATGCCATGTATCAGTGATGTTACAGTCAACATGTTACGTTGTACCGTTTATGCAATGCATTTTTATTGTGTAACTTTCTGTAATGTGACGCTGTTCTCCAAGTGGGGACGTTGGTGTTTCACCCAGGGGGAGAGTGTAAGGGGGTCACCCCCGGTTCCCCTGATCTTCCTTTACCCCCTACCTTACCCCTGTGGCAGTGGGGGAAGGGGACAACGTCTTCTCCCGGTGGGCGCCGCCATCTGGGCCGGCGCAGTCGGGGTCCTGATGCTCGCGCATGCACGGAGGGTTGCGCATGCACAGATAGCCGTGGCGGCCATGTTGTGGGTGGCGCGAAGTTCGCGCAATGCGCAGAGGTTGGCATGGGTAGCGGTGGCCATTACAAGTGTGCAGGAGCTCTGGGAGGTTGCACAGGCGCAGTTGAGCATAGCGGCGGCCATTACAGCTTCGCACAGGCGCAGTAGAGATCGCGCACGCGGTCCCCATAGGAAAGAGGTCCTGAGTGGACTACGATTCTCAGCAGCCTCTGGGGACTTCCCTAGGATCCCTGTCACATGCAGTCAGACAGCCACTAAGGCTGACAGATTCTCATGATGCAAAGAAGATACAATGTTGTGTGCAGACAGGGATTATTCAGGCTGAGGACACAGAGGAGGACACAGAGGGGGCCCTAGGCCAGAAATCCCTAGGCTAGAGTTGAGGCCCGGACTCCCCACTAGTGAGGGTGGGTGGTCACAGGGACAGGCCCTAGGATAGGAACCTGTCACATTAGGGAGAGAAGACCGGGAAGGGGAAGAAGAAGGAGCTCAGTGTGTAGAGAGGCAAGTAGCCTCTACACTAGGCCTCATACCCTGGCCCAGTTATTATCTTTGCCCCAGTTTGTTGGTTGCTTCAGGGACAGGCATTAAGGAAGGAAGGAGATCTGCCCCTTTAGCTGTTTGGTTAGTTAAGGAAGCACTCAGTGGCGCGCTGCCTGATTCCTGGGTCTGGGATCAGACCCTCAGTTATATAGAGACTATCTTTACGGAGGCCACACCAAGCAGTGACTGCGGCCTGCCGGCTGCAGACGACACCCTGCAAGGTATAGACGGTACGGTGCGAGTAGGTGATATTATCCACGCCGGAATTCACCCCACGCGTAGTAGGAAATCACGTCGGATCAGGCGGATTCAATCCAGTTATGTTGCGGCACCCGTAGCTGGAGCCCGGGCAGGTATCTATAAGTAGTGCACCAACACGTCAAGGGATAGCGCTATCTCCAACACACGTGGGTGGGATTGGACATAAGGTACTTTGGGGAATACCTATGTTGATGTGTGCACCCGGTGCACTTCCATGTGTGTGGTTATATGCATTTTGTTGTGTGGTACAGGGTACCGGAGTTATTAGTAGTTGTAATAGTAAAACAGTTGTTATCATACACTGTGTGCGTGTCTTATTATTGTGGTTCCTGTAAGAGGACCATCCCACTCAGGTGGGAGCCCTTACAGGTGGAGGTGCTGTGTTCGACGAATCATCAGGTAACCCCAGGCTCCCAGTGGCGGAGGTTCAGGTCTTCTATGAGCCTATCAGGTAACGCACCACACCCGATAACACAAGTGTATTTCCCCACATGGTCCCTATCTGCGATTGGAGGGGGGGGGGGGGACCCGTTACATGTACATTGGGGGGTTTATTGTGTGTATTAGGGGTTATCATGTGTATTAGGGGAGCAGATGTTATACCGTGTGTTTTGGGGGGGGGGGGGTGTTATGTGCATTGGAGGGAAAAGGGGTTATATGTATTGGGGGAGCAGGGTTATTGAGTCTGGAACAGTAGAAATGTAATCTTATACAGGTGGAGGTTTTGAGAGTTTCAAAAAAATTGTTCCAGAAGTGAGTTTTCCATAAAGAGAAAAAGGAGCAACTGTTTTTTTATTGAGTCTTTGAATCATGACCAGGCTTCTGAAGGCAAATCTTAAGTGATAAGTGCTGTGTATGGTAGGGGTAAGACGCTTGATCATATGTGGGTAAATTGTCAAGAAAGTATTAGAAAATTAGGCAGTAAAAATCTTTAGGCTGAAAATCCACATTGAACTCGATGTGTATTTTTGGCCAAAAACATCCCGCATGACCACTTACGACAATATAGAATGATCCCCTCAGGATAGCCTAACTAGTCCTGTAAACATACCACCATGATAAGTGCTGTATTAACATAATAAAACAATATGTTATATTGAGTTGTATGGAATATCAAGTTTGCTGTGGGCAATTTGGCGTGTTGGACCACACACTATGTCTCCATAGCCAATAATTGGCATTAACAATAGCATCTGCTGTGCAACATACATATTAGTTAATGTGTAGAGTAAAGAAAATAAGGAAGATACCAATAGGGTAATATTGTATTATATTACTTATTTTAACAAAATGTATGGTAAGTAAAGTATTGCACTTGCATGATACAAAAGTAAAAAAAAGCTTGTTAATCATTACAGGCATACCCCGGTTTAAGGACACTCACTTTAAGTACACTCGCGAGTAAGGACATATCACCCAATAGGAAAACGGCAGCTCACGCATGCGCCTGTCAGCACGTCCTGAACAGCAATATCGGCTCCCTACCTGTACTGAAGCTGTGCGCAAGCGGGGAGACTATAGAGCCGGTTAGGAATGCGTTATTTACATCAGTTATGCACGTATAGGACGATTGCAGTACAGTACATGCATCGATAAGTGGGAAAAAGGTAGTGCTTCACTTTAAGTACATTTTCACTTTAGGTACATGCTCCGGTCCCATTGCGTATGTCAATGCGGGGTATGCCTGTATATAACAGTGTCTCACTCTTCCTGCAACATTTCCATCTGAGCTTTAGCAGACACTGGGGTTACCGGTACAGCCGCTCGTACACCACTCCCAAGATGCCTTGCGTCAGAACAATGGATACCAGGAGAGGACGAGACACCCAAATATTTTTGGGGGTCTCTATTTTATGTCATATATGCATTTTTGGGCTATAAGTAATCTGTTAGGATCTAGCGATGTGTGATGGAGCCATAATTTATATCTGTTAGGATCTACATGTGATGGAATATATAGTACCTGAATATGATTGAAAAAGGTCATTGTAATTGCTATAGTGATTAAATGTATTATTGAATGTATATGTAGGTATTCAGAGGTATTAATAGCATAAAGGAGAACAGAGAGCACAAACCAAACCATTAATAATGCTAAATAAATTATTGTGATCAAATGAGCATATGGATGTTAATATTAACTTATAAATTCACATTGACCTAATCTCTCCCTATTAGCCGCTGTCTTAAGCCTCTCAAACTAACAATGGTTGAATCATAGAGTCAGTAAACAAATTCCTAGGAGCAAAAGGTAAGAAAAAAAGAGAGGACACAAACACAGAGTAGTACTGTATGTCTCAGAATCAGGATTTAGCCACAAACGGTAAGTATTGCAGCGCATTTGGTTCTCTTTAAAAAAGGCACATCTCCAATTGGGTAAAATGGTCTGGAATGCAATGATCAGCAGAGACCGTAGAGCCACCGCTCAGAGAGACAAAGAAGTATACACAGTGGGAAGGCTTCCAACAGATTTTCCGTGGCCCAGAACTACAGTTTAAGTGTTCTGGGTGAGTTGTGTCTTTATCCTAGAACGCTGACCATAAGGAAAACCAGCTACAACCCATAGAGAAAATAACACTTGGGCCCAGGTACGCCCTTGATTTTCCAGTTTTTCCACTGGGCAACAGTAATTGTCCAATGGTGACATTGTGGCCATCAGGGTCAGCCTTGCTCCGGCAGCCAATTGGGGGCTGATGTGTCACCCTGTCTGGCCATATTTGTATTTTCTTGTGTCGCACACTGGCTCAAATAACGACACATGGTTCGGTCTTAAAAAAACAAACAAACATAGGGACTGTAGCTTTAAGATTAGAAATGTAGACTTTGTGTGTGTGTGTGTATTATATATATATATATATATATATATATATATATATAGACAAAAAAAGAGAGAGAGCGCACGCCCCATAGCATAATACTGCATAAAATTTATTAAAACAAGGAAGGGGATGGGAAATGGGGGGGGATAGGAATCGCACTCACAGGATGCAAATGGTTAAAAGGCAATTTGTGATTATATCACCACCATCCGGTTCTGGATACTGCAACACGTCTCCGTGGACTCCTTCAGGGCTGCCAGACACGATCACCAGGGACCAGATGTTAAAGGCTCCGTTCGCTGTCTGTATAGAGTCCAAAACTCCAGCTCACACTTCCAATGGCCGCCGATCGTATTCCCGCGCTTGGTGTAGGCTGCTGCGCGTGCGCGGCGTCGTCGTGATGACGTAATCGCGCTCTCAGTACCCTAACGCGTTTCGTCACCTGACCGGTAACTTTCTCAAAGGGCTGATGTAGAAAGTAATCAAGTCCTGCCCTTAAATAACCAGTCCGTTGCCAGGCAACCCGTGATCGGGTGATTAATACAACCTGTGGTGGTATTAAATGAAGCTAATACATAACATATATGCTAATTATATAGAGGACTAGTTTTCTAAGGGCTGATAGGGACTAATGCACTTCAGGAATGAGCATAAAATAATTACAAATGTGCAATTACAACACAATAATATACAATAATGAACAATAATATGGGAACAGAAAGGATATCATGACATTATTTTTTAAACACTAACAATAAAATTCAAACATTTTGACACCATATATATTCATCAATCATTGTACTGCAATGTATATTTCCAAACATTATTCTCAAACTATATTTGATGGTTCCCCATTAGGAAAATCCACAAGATAAATGTTTCACAAGATGTATTCAAAATTTATTTTTCACACTCTCCATAGGTGTGAATAACTATACCATACATTGCACTACATGATCAACATATATGTTGATCATGTAGTGCAATGTATGGTATAGTTATTCACACCTATGGAGAGTGTGAAAAATAAATTTTGAATACATCTTGTGAAACATTTATCTTGTGGATTTTCCTAATGGGGAACCATCAAATATAGTTTGAGAATAATGTTTGGAAATATACATTGCAGTACAATGATTGATGAATATATATGGTGTCAAAATGTTTGAATTTTATTGTTAGTGTTTAAAAAATAATGTCATGATATCCTTTCTGTTCCCATATTATTGTTCATTATTGTATATTATTGTGTTGTAATTGCACATTTGTAATTATTTTATGCTCATTCCTGAAGTGCATTAGTCCCTATCAGCCCTTAGAAAACTAGTCCTCTATATAATTAGCATATATGTTATGTATTAGCTTCATTTAATACCACCACAGGTTGTATTAATCACCCGATCACGGGTTGCCTGGCAACGGACTGGTTATTTAAGGGCAGGACTTGATTACTTTCTACATCAGCCCTTTGAGAAAGTTACCGGTCAGGTGACGAAACGCGTTAGGGTACTGAGAGCGCGATTACGTCATCACGACGACGCCGCGCACGCGCAGCAGCCTACACCAAGCGCGGGAATACGATCGGCGGCCATTGGAAGTGTGAGCTGGAGTTTTGGACTCTATACAGACAGCGAACGGAGCCTTTAACATCTGGTCCCTGGTGATCGTGTCTGGCAGCCCTGAAGGAGTCCACGGAGACGTGTTGCAGTATCCAGAACCGGATGGTGGTGATATAATCACAAATTGCCTTTTAACCATTTGCATCCTGTGAGTGCGATTCCTATCCCCCCCCATTTCCCATCCCCTTCCTTGTTTTAATAAATTTTATGCAGTATTATGCTATGGGGCGTGCGCTCTCTCTCTTTTTTTGTCTATAGATATCTGTGGAGTTGGTTTACCCTGTGTGAGAGCAGCCTAAAGACCCCTTTCAACATCAGACATCCTATCATCATGGACTAATTATGGAAGGACTGGTTGGAGTTTTTTGATTTTTGTGTCTTTCTTTTTCTCTTTTTTGAGCACGTTCATGCACTGTTTTGTACACTTTTATTGGTTGTGTTGTATCAATATGCACTAAGGTCACATTAGTGAAATTGAGATATTAACCCTTTCATACATCATTCACTTTACACAACTTTTTATTCATTAACTATAGTCATAATTAATTTATTATATCACTATTATATTTTTATTTTTTGGCGCCACACTTTTTTGTTTTATATATATATATATATATATATATATATATATATATATATATATATATATATATATATATATATATCACAAAACATTCCAGAGGTGTTGACATGGCTTTCTCAGGGAGTTTGTCAATAAAGACATCTGAACAAATAATTAAAAAATATATAACATTCCCTGCTGTATTTCCATCTCCAAGCACTGTTTGCTGCCCAGAGACTCGGCCAGAGGTAGAATTAAAGTCTTTTGAGATGTACTCACATGCAGTGCATGCGGTGAAGCTTGCTAAGCACTTAGCGGTTTTCTGGTTCAGGCATTTCTTGCAATGTGTCTACTTCTTCCTTGCTTTCTGTTTGTTTCTGTGTTAAATTTTATTATATGCTCTCTAGGACCTAAAGCTATCTAGTAATTATATGTGTCAATAAAAACCAAGCAATTACAGCAAGTGTGAAAAGAACACCATGGAAAAGTTCCGTGGCAGAAGAATTACTGACCGTAAGGCGCATTGGGAGAAGGGACAGTAGGCAATTGCTAACATCAGCTCAGTTTCAACCTGTTTAAATCATATTGGGAAATACACAAAGATATATTGAATTATTCAGGCCTTGAATGCTTGGAGATCATGTGGAATTCAGGGGACATCAGGACTCTGTTTGCAATATTATTCAATGCACTGAGTTGTGGTCATGCTTCGTGCAAGTATAGAGATAGGAATGGTCTCCTGTACATGTAGGCTCTGCACTGGTTTTGTCTGTGAGATATGATATTCTCTATTCAAAATCAGAGACATGTGGCTCACTCCAGTTGGGTGAATCCTTGTCTGATAAGGAGCCATTCCGATGGAGATTCTGTACAGTGAGAGACTGACAAATAGAGAGAAGTGGGTTACATAGCAAATAAAGGCTTGCAGAGATGGACTATGGTGGTCCTTTAGAAAAAGGGATCTGAAGGAGGTGGGTATATGCACTACAAAGAGAATGGCATACATGGATATATTACTATTTTAATATTAAACATATTTTCTAAACATAGTGGTACAAAGAAATACATGTTTTCATTACAAACTATATAGATTTATGTAAAATGTAGAAAAATCTGTGTTTAATGGGAAATAGGCATAGTAAATACATTGGAATATCATACATTTCTTGAACTAGTTAGTGATCTTGGCAGCTTTACTGGGTTTGCATACTGTACATCAGCTCTGAGGATGACATTTGTAGAGCATACATTAATTTGTTCCCTGTTTTTCTAACCCACATAGAAGCAGGTCATAATCCATGCACAAAAAAAAAACATTATTAAAGCTTACATGTTTCTGTAATTGCTTATAAAAAAAAGCAATCCTTCAAGAATATATACATGCTTAATAATACTATAAGTAGAGATAAAATAAACTATCCAATAAACTCCGTAAGAGACGGCTACAGCTAAGCTTGGGCTACTGTCAAAGTGTAGTGAAAATCCTTTCAAATACCTATTTTCTTTGTCTAATAATAGTATCACGACACAGTGCCAGAACATACAGTAAATGCTGTAAGTAAAACCTGACTTTTCATCAGTCAGAACTCAGCATTTCCTGGCCTCTCAGTACAACAAACAAGATCATTTATGAAACGCAATAACATGTTATGATGTCTTTTGGAAAACTCTCACCTTCAACAAAAAGCACCAATATCGGTTATTGGTATGTTGAATGGAGAATACTATTTAGCACAGGGGTGATCAACTCCAATCCTCAAGGGCCACCAACAGACATGGTATTAGGGATACCCCTGCTTCAGCACAGCTGGCTCAATCAGTGGCTCAGTCAGAATGATTGAGCCATCTGTGTTAAAACCTGACCTGTTGGTGGCTCTTGAGGATGGGAGTTGACCACTCTGAATTATAATGTATATACTGTAGTTGTTTATCTGCTATCGTTTACTTTATAGAAATTACTTTTTGTTTTACTTTCTAAGATTAATGTTAAATATGTCTAAATTTAAAAAGAATGGTATCCATGGAAAATGTGAACCTTAGGGTTCTGATTATAGAATATAAAACCTATACTTGTGGTGTGTTTTTTGCCATGTGTTACAGCAGTTATTCTTTGGTCTACTCCGAAAGGCTTCTGAAAATAAACTGACAGGCATGGCATTATATTAATAATGTTCATATTATTAACAATAACTAAAAGATAAACACATTTTATTCTGAAGGGAAAAATGCAAATAGAGAGAGTTTTTTTTTTAAATAAGATAATGGTTTTAGGTATATTGTATAATTATTCAAACCTGAAAATATCAAGGTCACTGAGTTTATGTATGGCCAAAATATGTTAAGGCTTGGGAAATGCATTGAAAGTTAGTGATTTAATATACCTGCAGATATTTCCATTTTGTAACGAGTAATTATTGAAAAATGTTTGCTGTATTTTTTAATCTTGTAAAAAAAAACGGAAAAAAAAAAAACCACAACAATATTATTCCTTTACTGGTTATGAAGAATTTGTTGAATTGTGGGTAAAAATATGACTAAATGCTAGATACTGTATGTGGGAATGTCTACAATCTTGCTTTTAAAAATGTAGCTGTTTCTTTTTAAATTTCACAAAATGTCACACTGTAAAAATTGGAGACATTTCAGCTAAATTCACCCATATTTCTCCACTTGTGGGCAGAAGTTAGCAAAATGGATGTATGTAAAGGGTTATGTGATTTATATATACAGGTATACCCCGCATTAACGTACACAATGGGACCAGAGCATGTATGTAAAGCGAAAATGTAGTTAAAGTGAAGCACTATCTTTTTCCACTTATCGATGCATGTACTGTACTGCAATCGTCATATACGTGCATAACTGATGTAAATAACGCATGTGTAACAGGCTCTATAGTCTCCCCGCTTGCGCACAGCTTCGGTACAGGTAGGGAGCCGGTATTGCTGTTCAGGACGTGCTGACAGGCGCATGCGTGAGCTGCCGTTTGCCTATTGAGCAATATGTACTTACTCGCGAGTGTACTTAAAGTGAGTGTCCTTAAACCGGGGTATGCCTGTATATATATATATATATATATATATATATATATATATATATATATATATATATATATAAACACACACACACACACACACACACACATATATACATCACACACCTATATACATATCTTAATTATGTTTCCATACAATGGTTCAGATGTTACAGGGTTGCTAAGCAACAACAAGAATGGCTCCTCAAGGAGAGGCACAAGGAAAGGAGGAGACAGATAGACAGCAAGGCGGGGAAGAGATATGACAGAGAGAGACAGCAAGGAGAGGGGAGACAGATGGATGACAAAGAGGGAATGGAGAGCAATGTACACATGGGGCAGGAGGGAGTGCAAAGATGTGATGAGTAGGAGAGGAGGGAGTATAGTTTGCACAGAGAGGAGCAGACACAGTAAGGCAGGGAGGGCAAAGAGAGGGGAGGGGAGTGTAAAGAGGATTAGGGCATGATGGAGAGACAGCAAGGAGGAGGGCAGAGACAGAGAGCAAACGAGGAGAGGAGACAGAAAGACAGCAAAGAGAAGAGGAGACAGGTGGATGATGATGATGTGAGGGGAGGGGAGAGTACATAGGGTAGCAGGGCATGATGGTGGAGAGAGTAAGGTGGGGAAGAGGGGACAATAGACAGCAAGGCATTACCAGGAGGGGTGAAAACAACGAGTAATGTTGAATTAATAATCTTTTAGATCTCCCAGATTGGCGTATGCTACGCCGGGTACAGCTAGTTTACTTTTAGTGTTTGGCAATTATTTTTTCCAGAAACTTTCAGTTTGTGAATTTTTTTTGCAAAATTCAGGGAATTTTAGGGACATCTCTACTAACTATAAGAAAGAAATGACATGCTGCCATTTTTCTCTCTTGCTTTATATAGTTAGTGCTCACATGAGCCTTTCTAGGGATCACATAGAGTTTTAAATGCAGAATCTCCTGTTGCATATGTAAGGAGCGGAGGAGCAATAGATAGTCTGTTGGCGGCTTTGTAACTGTTGAATACCTCTCTGGAAAAAGCACTTTAGAATCTATTGTGCAGCAGCTGGTCTGGGAAGAATATGATGTGGACTAATGGGTGATATAAAGTCAGTCATAAAAAGACAAATCTCCAGATATAACTTAATGTTTCTTCTGCGGTGTTGCTGCCCGGCCATTTGGGCCCTTATTAAATAGGCTAAAATCCAAAGACCGCAATGTAAATTAACCATCACCAATCAACCAACAGTCTCCTCTGTGAGATCACTGTCTGCCTAGACCTGGAGTAACACAGAAAAAATAAAATAATCAAAAGACAACTTTTTATACTTATTTTTGTTGAAATAAAATAAACGGTGCCACAGTGACAGTTGATTCTCTCATTGGTTAACTACTGTATTTTTGTTTTAAACGAAGCAAAGACACAGACCGCTGAAAAATAGTTGAGAAATAAACCTATTTATTGTATATAATTGGATTGGCCAAAAAGAGAGAAGTGTAAGTGTTACTGGACAAAAGCCATAGCAAGTACTGCAGGGTATTTTTGTATTTGATCATATTCTGTTTTTATACTGTAGTTCCTTAGTATGCAAAAAGGCTCTGAGGTTTCTGCTTCACCTTTGACTTCTTTCTGACAATCTGGGTTTCATATTTAGGAGATAATGAAAAAGTCACACGTAGCTTGCTTGTTGAAACTTTTCTCCCTCTATAATTAACTTGAGCATTTACAGGCACTGTATCTATTACTCTTTTAAAGGTTCCTGCTGTTCATCATAGAGCCCTTGCTTCAGAAACTAATAGCTATACTCAAGCAATTGTCACTATTGGCCTTTCTCCTTTCACCGGTTTTCATTTATTTTAGTATTTTTTCCCATCCATTTGGAAACTACTCAAAGGGCATACAGTTTGGTTATGCCATCTCTTCAGATAAACAATAATTGTGTGTATCATTTAGGTTTTATCTAAGTAATGGATCACAATGAGTGTTAACATAGAGTTAATCCGATTGCCAATTCTTGGAGTCAGGAAGGGATTTATTTTTCCCCTTAATGGTTTTTTTTGTTGGCCTTCCTCTGGATCAATAAGTAAGTACGGATATAGGATAAAGTATCTGCTGTCTAAATTTAGCATAGGTTGAACTTGATGGACGTATGTCTTTTTTCAACCTTATCTACTATGTAACAATCCTTGCCTAATATAGAAAGGTATCAAGAACATAATTTCAATGCTTCATATTGAATCTAAGGCAGGGGTAGGCAACTCCAGTCCTCAAGGGCCACCAACAGGTCAGTTTTCAGGATATCCCTGATTCAGCACATGTGGCTCAGTCTTTGATGGAGGCACAGATTGAACCACTTGTGCTGAAGCAGGGATATCCTAAAAACCTGACCAGTTGGTGGCCCTTGAGGACTGGAGTTGCCCACCCGTGCTCTAAGGGCTGGATACACAAAGCAACATTATATCAGCGCTCATAATATGATGTTACCTAAAACAGGAACAGAGCGTTTCCTGTAAATCCCCTTCCCATTTCTCAGCATAGGTGGGTTGGAGGGGGTCTCCAGAGCTGACGCGTGTTAATTTCAGCTCCGGCTTCCTATTGGCCTGCATGATATGGAACATCTAAAACCAAATACCCCACTCCTCCAGCAGGGGATGGTTCTTGGGGGTATCCCAGGAAGCAGGGAGTCCCCGGAGCTGAAATTAATGCGGTTCAGCTCCAGAGACCCTGTTTCCCATCTATGCTTAAAAAACAAAACATTAAAAGCTAATAATCAAAGCTAATTATAAGCAAAAGCATAGTTTAAACTACATCTCATTTGCACAGGCAACGCAATGTTCATTTACAATTACGTGATGTTATATAAAGTCTTGTGTTTACTCCCATCCAGGCACTGAAATAGGGATTTTGCTGAAGTGGAGAGGAGAGGGAAAAAAGGCTGGATAATAACTCTATATTATTTAAATTATACCTTCTGTAACTGCGGCATTCAGACACTGCAAAAATCTTATAGCTGTGTCTAGATGGGAGTAACGGCAAGGTTAGGTATAACTGTAACACAACTGTATAACAACTAATAATGCAATGTTAAGTCCCCGCACTAACCTTAAGGTGGAAAAATGAGTTAACTTTAAAATAAATATAGAGCTTTATTACCGGTTTGAAGCAGATGGTCTCCGGAACTACACTCCGTTAATTTCAGCTGCGGGGCCCCACCCCAAGCAGAGAAACTGAGATCCGTAATATAGTGACGATGTTTAAATGTGCCGTGTCCTGCCATGCCATAATCCGGTGCGGACTCCTATTGGCCCGCGTGATCTGGACCTTAAACTACACAGAGAAACCGGCACCGCCTTAGGAGGTAAGTTTCTCTGACGCAGGGGGTCCTTGGAGCTGAAATTAACTGGGTTCAGCTCCAGACACCCCATGCTTCAAACCTGTAATTGCTGCTTTAAAGCTGTCGTTTAAAAAAAAAATAGTTTTTCATTCAATATGTGCATCATTACAATGTACACACTGACAAGTGATTAGCTAAGTTACTGATTTTTTGTGTTCTCCTGTAATCGATCGCTGAATATAAGGCTCGGGGTTCAGTAAATGCATCTTGAGTCCTCTTCTGCTGCACTGACAGCCAAAGTTCAGTGAGGAAGATCATGTGACCAGGCAGGCACTAGATTGAATTGGTTCACTGCTAGAGAGGCCAGGGCTCGAAATGGTGATGCTGTTACAGAAAGGGAAGGGAATGTGATTTTGTAAATGGTTGCTATAGGAACACAAATGCTTGTTACATTAGAATACATTAAAAATGTCTTTAAAATGGTTTCATTTTTTGTAAATGCTACAAGTATTTTCTCATAGTACAGAACTGATTTATTAAAAAAAAAAAAAAAAAAACCACGTAGGATATTGCTTGAACTGCAGCTTTAACAGACTTTAGTAAATATGTAATGTGATAATAGCGCAGAGAAAACATGACTTAACGTTTTATTCCTTTGAAGGTAGACAATTAGTCTTAACATGATGTGAACTTTGCATTAATCCAACTGGAGGGACGTAATAGAGATATGTAGATCGGGGCCGGAAACCGTTATAACAGCCTTTAAAATTATTTTATTTGAAATCAAACCCATTAAAAAACTTCGGGCATTATTCTTTTTCTGCCAAACTGAATGTTCGGACCGTTAATTCCCATAAACTCGCTTCAGCGGATATCCAATATGGCGCTTAATGGATTTTAATGGGTAGGACGAGTTTGCACCAGGGTAGCCAACTCCAGTCCTCAAGGGCCACCAACAGGTCAGGTTTTTTGAATAGTCTTGCTTCAGCACAGGTGGCTCAATTGAAGACTGAGCCTCTGATTGAGCTACCTGTGCTGAAACAGGGACTGATTGAGCCACCTGTATGGAAGCAAGGACTGATTGGTGGCCCTTGAGGGATGGAATTGGCCATCCCCGGTTGAAACTATTTTTGAGCACAGTAAAATAAAGACCACTGTTTTCTCAAATATTTATGCACACATTTAAAATTCATAGGGCTCTTGAGAACAGCCAAATGCATTGGCGCCCTATGAGAAGTCCAGTCACTTCACTAGCAGCCATATTTTTCTATCCCAGGTTGAAAGCAACTTGAGGGAGTTGTCAATCAAAAGGTTAGCTTCTCTTTGTAATAATACTACATTGCGATTCAGGACAGCCTCCATTAGAAAAGCCCGTCGAGTAGAATAAAAGGCTTGTACTTTTAAGTATTCTGTAACAATGCAGTACCAATTCCTGAAGTGTTAGAAGGATTATAATTTATGACTTAGAGGTGCATTTGCAGGTGTTTAGTTTGAAATAGCTCTCGCAGCACAAGGTTACAAGTAGGACATTTTCCACAGAACAATAACATGTTGAAAGAAATCCAAGTCCCCTTGAAGATTATAAAGAATAAGATCAGGAGAATAACATTTAAGCAGAGAGAAAAAAAGAAAAGAAAAAGAAACCGGTGAATATATCCAATTGCAGGAATGACATCACTTCAGCTTTTATTCTTCTCAGTACAAAAAGGAGTCATTTATCATCCTTATCAGTGAGCCAAGTAAGCAAAGGTGCATGTTTGAAATTCAATTTTTAATGCACGGATGGGATTTCTGTCCTTAAGGTGAAAAACTCTGCAATATTCAATTAGCTTCCGTGTGATCTTGTAGCGAGCACATTATTTTTAGCCTATGTTTTCAGTAGCTCACTTGCTGACTTATTACACAGGGGTACTGATAGATTAAGGGGGTCATTCAGATGAAAAAAAAAAAGGGGCAGTTTGACTTCAAGTATTTTTACTTAATCATCATCAAAAGCAATTAAACAGATTTCAAGTGCGTCATTAAACAAATATTAAAGATTGATATTAAGCATTATCAGCGTTATCAAAGATCACAATAAACCCCCTTTTTTTTTGCTTTAATTTGCACCCAATGTTCCCTGATGACCAAATTCCCCATGCGGAAGAAAAAGCTTAATTTAATGAATGGGAGTACAATCTACAGTACTCCAGCATACGGGTAGACGCGCTGCAGCACATATTGCAGTGAACCCCTCTTCTGCTTGGGTTCGAGGTGTTAAAGTAGATCAGGGGTGCTCAACTACAGTTCAAGCCCTCCCACCCCCAGGTCAGGTTTTCAGGTTATCTCAGCATAGGTGGCTCAATCAGTCCCCGCTTCAGCACAGGTGGCTCAATCTTTGACCTAGCCTCTGATTGAGCCACCTGTGCTGAACCTGGGATATCCTGAAAACCTGACCCGTTGGGGTGGGGGGCTTGAGGACTACAGTTGAGCACCCCTGAGATAGGTCACCATGATGTGAATAGCAGCTATTGTGGCTTAGGGCTCTTGTGTAACCATCAGGGCTCATATTCCTTTCTGAAGCCCTTGAATTCCTTACATTTCACTATGCAAGGTCCATAGAAACAATACAAGAAATTCAGCTAAATGCACAAATGGTCTAACAAGTGATTCATGGATGCTATTTGGTTTTTACATTAAATAAATTCCCTAGTAATGTACCCACTGTGCATTAAACATCATTTAATAGATATTGTTCTTACTTGATATTCTAAGGCATAATATATGCTGTGCAAAATGTGTCCTGTTTAACAGGGTTGAGGTTAAGAGCTATTTTAGCCGCTTTACAGCAATGGACTTAATACGAAGCATCCCATTGCATGTTAATGGACAATGAAACAACAGACACATTTGAGAGATATTGATCAATGAAGTATCCATTACAATAATTTCTAAATTAAAAAGTATTGGATCTCTTTATCCAAATTTCAGGTTATGGAATTGATGAGGTACTTCTCCCAAGCCATCAGAAAAGATGATTTCAATGCTGTTCCTCCAAACGCTTGTATTTCATTGATGAATGACACACTAAAACAATATGACTTATTTTTTCAATGTTAACATGGATTTTTGTCTGCATGACTCACCCTTATAGCCTCAGTACAAAATTATATGAAGATATAACCTTCACATATCAACCTTTATTACCCTTAAATCATACACAAACTGGTCATGCACTATTTAGTTTAACTTGGTACAAAACAGAATTGTGCTGTCTTATATACAGTATAGTAGAATGGATCATCATTGGACATGAGTAGTTTTAAATACTATTAAATCTGAATTGAGCACGTGTAATGAAATGCCTTTCATATTGATTTTATCACATCATTTCTCTTCAGACACTATTTTTTTCACCCTTTTGCGATCTGTTTATGTTGAACTAGCGACTTTTTCTGATATTTTCCACTGTGTCAATACTATGTAGCACCCATGGGGTATGCTACTGTAGGTTATTGGGTTGATTATTCCTAGAAGGGGTTACCTGCAGTGCTGTACAGTAGGTAGTAAGTGCGTGCTGACTGTTTGTTCTCTTTACCGTTCCTTATCTCTCCTGCCGCTTAATGCTCCTCCCGTTAGTACTCCCGTTACCTGCAGTGCAACAGCCTTCCATCACCTTAGGTGGAGTTGCTGGACAGACACATTGCCACCTCCACCTTCTAGAAGGTGCCTAGTATGTCACTGGATAAGGATACTTTGTAGAAAGTTAATCCTTCCCCTGGTAGTCATAACTGACTAGTGATTTCAATATTGGGTATATAAGCTGGGGATGGAATATTCTAGTTCAGATCCTAGAAGGAACCAGAGGAGGTGATCTTACCTGTAAATATGTTTTTGAGTAAATACTTAGGAAAGAAGCCCTTTGTTATTTTCCAGTGAGGGAAAAGTCTCAATCAGTTTCAGGGTCCCCCTATATGGTCCCTAGGCGTGCCCTACCCATAATAGGGGATGGCATGGCACTCCATCATTGGTTCCTTTGTGACAGATTCCTTAGAGTATCACCCCATAGCTGCCAGAAGGAATAGGTTCCCAGCTGTCCTCAAAAGAGGGGAGCAGAAGCTATGTTAGGGGGATAGGGTGTGCTTCCTCAAACGTGAGGGCACCCTGCCAACGGGTCCCAGAGGAGATGGGAGCGGCCACATTCATTTAGGCAAATGCATTGCCTTATAGTGATAACAAGTGAAAGAATTGTGCCTCGCTATGGTGAATGCTACAGAAGCACCCCTAAAGAAGAAGAAGAAGTTGTATTGGACTGTTCAAATAAAGTTAAAGAAAAGTTCCTGGCACCCTCTACTTATTAAGAAAACAACTAGGTCGCGCTATATCCCACAGTACAATGGCAGCCTATGATATAACCCTGACCCCCAGTCAGGTTATGGAAATGGAAAAAAGTTATATCTGTGGCGCTCAACACTGTAATTATCAATACAATTCTGATAGGTAATTAGAAATATACAACCAGAGCTACAGAAATCGTCCGTCCAAATGGATGCTCCACGTGATAAGGGTGAACATGTAAATATAAAAAAATACAGTATCAAATCATAGCATATACAGTATTATGCTATGATTTGATATTTTTTTATATTTACATGTTCACCCTTATCATGTGGAGCATCCATTTGGACGGACGATTTCTGTGGCTCTGGTTGTATATTTCTAATTACCTATCAGAATTGTATTGATAATTACAGTGTTGAGCGCCACAGATATAACTTTTTTCCACCCTCTACTTATTACTTACTTTCCATACCAGCCCTGCACAGACCATACTGTAATCCCCCTGGGAATTAAGGTAAAAGAACTGCTGGGCATTGCCTACACCACTATAGAGACATTGGGACACATTGGTTTGGCCTCTCTTCTGTTGGCAGAGGTGTTCCAAATATAATACATTTTTAGTGTTCATTACACAGTAAATATAAATACCTCTTAAAGGTGTAAAAAAAAAAGGAGATACTTTGTCCCAAGAAACATTCTGCTTTTATTTTCAATAAGTGCAACACAATTTTGTATGAAATATAATAATAATAATTTTATTTCATATAACACTTCACAATTACAGTATAGCGCACGGTACACAGCACACAGGATTATTACAGACACATCCCCTGCCCTGATGATCTTACAATCTATGTTTCTGGTGCCTGAGGCAAAGGGAAATGAAGTGACTTGCCCAAGGTCACAAGGAGCTGACACGGAATTTAACCAGGCTCCCCTGCTTCACACTCAACTTCATTTATTACAGAGTCAGTGTAGTTACTCACTGAGCCTCCTCCCTTCTCATTGCTGATTAATGATCTTTACATTCTGCTAAATATTTTCAGCGTTTATTATATTAACTCAAAGTACCTACTGTACGTTGATCCAGCGGCTCAACACACTTAATGAGTCTTTGAAAATGACCTTGAGGAAAACAGGTATCCTTAATGTGTTATAGTGGTTGGTGTGATAGATAATCCATCTATCCATATCTCTCTCTCTCTCTCTCTCTCTCTCTATCTCTCTCTCTCTATCTCTCTCTCTCTATCTCTCTCTCTCTCTCTTGAGAAATAGTAAAAAAAAGTGGTTTAAGTAAAGTTGTAAAGTATTGACACATTTACAATGTCAGTTAATAGCTTTAGTGATTGAACTGCAGATTTAAGGGCATTATAAGACAAAGAGATAACT